>NW_022727062.1:1500962-1526048 GCF_011630105.1 Anneissia japonica
AGAGTCTACTAATATGTAGAAAATACATGTTTTTCTCTCCGCCGAATTGTGCTTTTTCTCCCCGCCTGGGTGGGGGGGGGGCAGCTCTCCCCGACAGGGGCCTAGACCCTGGCCTCCCCGCTGGCGCCGCCCTGTCCAACTTTCATATTGTGTGTTTTGAGGATAGCTTTATAATCATGTAAAGTACAGTTGGTCTGAAGAGTGTTTTCTCAGTTTTGAAAATGAAACGGTCCACAAAAGAATTTTTTCTCTCTGTCAACATTTTAGTGGATCTGATGGGGTGGGGGTGTGTGGCAGGGGACTAACCTCGCTCCTTAACACTTTGGGCAAAACAAAATTAAAAGAAATAAATAAAAAATAAAAAAGAATCTAGACCTACATTTTCAGGACCCGTGAACTGAATTTTTTTTGTTACAATGGGAAAATTAGAAGTCAGAAAAGCTCATTTCCCGCCATCTATAGTAATCTAAATTTTCCCGGGGGAGAACCCTCTGTATTTTATGCCGCGCGAGATCGTTTACGACGCAATGAAAAATAACAACCAAAGTTTGGATGGAAATTTTCATTTTATTAACAAATGATGAAAACAATAAATACAATTAACTATAGCCAGATATATGAAATGGGCAGCCGACAATAACTCGTAGATTTATTAAATGTAATAGGCCTAGTAAAGCTGTCCTAATATACAATACATCCTAGTCAGTCAGTCAGTGGGGGAATCAGGGAGAGGGAATTTTAAAAATAGTTGACGTCAATACGGTATGAAAGCAGTATACTGTAGTAAAAGACCGCATATGGAAGATGTGTGCTATTAAATTACGCACGCTACCCACAATGCAATAATATAACGCCCTCATGATTAATCGCCAAGATTCTGCACTCGTGCGACACAAATATATATATAAAAAAAATACCGATTTTTGCCAAGCGATGGTTAAAAGTTTTCCATGACATTTGAAGCAATATTTTCAATGTTATTTAGTCAGAAATTCCTTTCTAAACTTATTTATGTTTTTACAAAAAAATAAAATTTAAAAAAATTAAAAAAACACGTTTAGATACATTCATTAAATATTATTTAACAGTTAGGCCTAGTAGAGCTAACAGTCTACTAGTTTACTCGATGCAACTATATTTGTATATTGTTTCACTATTTAAGCTGGTAAAGCAAGCTATTCGCTAATATGATGAATTTTCGGATTGAATATTAAAAACTATATCCTAATTAATTTCTTCTCACCCATGAAAACGTCTGGCCCGTAATCTCCTCAAGCTTCCTATCAAAAGGATTGAAGAATTCCTGTAATTTCTTCGTAATATCTTGTGACAACACAGGATGTGTTCGACCCTTAAATCCTCTCATACACTCATTAACTGGACGAGCTAAACAATAGAAACGTTTTACTGGGTTGAAATAAAAATGTTTTTCGGTAAAATATGTTTGCAGTCCAAGAAATGTCTCCATGGTTTGCATAACTTTGTATGGATTTTTAGTTAAGTCATTTCCATCAATAAGAAGTATTTGATCTCTTGGGTATTGTTTAAACCAGTACCCTAAGTTGTTTACATAAATTCCTTGTTTTAGTAAACTACTATTGACTCTTACATTTCCATTGGCATCTATTAGGGAATCTTTAAGAGAGCTGACGAGGTCATAACTTTTCCCTAGTCTTGCGACGTCTTTTTCATAATCATTAGACCCGCTCTTTTTAGCTTCATCAAGGATTGCGTGTATGTGTGTAAAGTCGGATACAGCACGTGCGACTGGATCACGTAATATAGCAATTATACGCACATCCGAAGGTAAATCCTTTCTGATTTTATCGCAGGTTTGTGGCGCAAAATAACCAGGGGATTTGTCTAGCACTGTCTGATTTCTTAACGCATATGGCATTTGCGATTTATACCAGTCTATTCCATTGGAATAACGTGTTGTAAAGTAGTCAATCGCCTCACGCACGGGTGCTATTTGTGGATGAAAACTAATAAAGTGTCTCAGGGTTCCTGTTCCGCATTTTTTCACGCCTATTATTATCGCATCCGGTAACCGTTGTTCACATCCACTTTGGCGCAACTGTTTTATTGGGAGTACCTTCATTTTATTCTGCCTGAATCCAGAGGTGTAGCAATATTTGCAATCACGGCAAATGTCATCCTTAACTATTGGGATAAGTACATCTTTCTGAAAGCCTTCAATTGATGAAAGCTCAGTCTGCCTAATTTTTACATCATTCTGTAGTCCTCTATTAGACGAGATCCGATTGTATACTATTCTCAGCAATACAACAGTCACCAAGATAAAAAGTAGCGCACTCGCTCTTGTCAGAATACGTTCCACCTTCATGTTTACCATCAAAAGCTGATTCTTCAACAGTTTACTTTTACATTTATCTGTGAAATTAAATTTATTAGTAATAAAAGTGTTGAAATGAACAGATTGTTAATTTCTAATCATTCTAGTCCTCCAACTAATTATGAAAGTCCTAATTATATTAATAATGTTTTAATTGTGGCAATAATAATACTATAATAATGATAATATCATTGCAATATCATTAAAAACAATAACTATAACAATAACAGTATTAATAACAATTACTGCAATAATAATAATAACAGCAACTATATTATTAACAATAATGAAAATATTAATAAAGATATTAATATAATAAAGTCAAAAATAATAAGCACGTTTGCAACTGAGAGGAAAACGACGTGTTGACCCGATGCGCGGTGGCGACTATGGTAACAACACCAATAACAACAACAACGATGGGCTAAATGATTTACATGTATGCACATAAACAAGAATTGATATAACACATTTTGTATTTCCTTTAAGACATACCGAAAGAAGAGCATTGAATGTTCTTACCTAATTTAAATAACATTGTCTAAAGCAGTATGCATTGTGCTTAAAGAAGCTGCTAAGTACAATATGATGTTCTTAAATTCGTATTAACTTTATATTTAGACCCTATGTTAAATTGCAAAATCATACAGTGATGCATATTGAACCAAAACTTGTAGTATTTTGTTTAATGATTTTTTTTTTCAATAAAGTTGTAATACAATGATCTTTAAAAATTGGATTCCTCCAGCAAAATATCTATAATATTTTTCACTTTCATTAAGTCACCGATCGAAAAAAAGTCCAATAGTAATAGCTTTACTGCATGTTTTTTTTTTTGTTTTTTTGTTGGTGAATATGCAAAATGTTATCTAAGAATGTTCGTGAATTTGTAAAAAGAAATCTTGCTCTATTATCAGATAAAATATTATCGTATTGAACAAAAAAAATCCAAAATTTAATGTATATAATAATAATTATTATTTATTGGCCCTCATTCTTATAAGAAATCGGAGAATTCGGGCTGGGGCCCTGGGGACCCATAACAGCCATACAGGGCAGTGCCATCCAACATAACTACAACATAATGAACACATACGGATACAAACAATGTCCTTAACCCGCCTAACTCTCTCAATATGAGGGTTATTTGAGGAGACAAGCGACTCCAATTAAAACCCTACTGAACCGGCCAGCTTCAGCAAGAGAAACAAAAGCAATACCTCTAAGCTACCTTATTTAAATGAAGTTTCTATTAGATTGAGGTGACAGAATTTCATTGAGTTACCTTTCTCTACATTTCTAATCAAAATAGTGGAAAAATGTGAAAATATCAGCATATTTATACTTACTCATTTGGAATAAATAGGCCTACCCTATTTGCCGAAGAAACCTCATCACACTGTTATAGGATAAATATTTTAGAACGATGCCTCCACGAAATCAAAATGGACTTGCAATCGTCTTTTATTTACTCCACAATAGAATGATACATGAAGCTATAAAAGACATAGAACTACTCTATTATATATGGATTATGACGGACTTCAGAAGTAACCATTGTTTTGCATGACTGCATCTTTGAAAAGGAATTCACATAGAAACCGAAAGGACAGTGGAATGGTTATGAGTGAGAAAAAAATATGCCTATATAAACGACTTAATTGAAGTGAGTTAAATCTAAGACGTATTTATCATAAAGTATAAACAACCGACGTTAATAAAAAAACTTCAGTAGTTAATTTAACAACTTTCAAAATGTCAAACTAAAACGTACGTGCCGATATTTCAATTGTATTACGAAGCAATACCTGAATACAAAATAGATTAAACGGAAACAAAGCTGTACTTGGCTTCCTTTTGTGAAAGAAAATTCTGCTTGCAGTGAATCAGACCAAAAAAGATATAGGAGACAAATCATATAAGTTTCCCACTACACTTATGGTGTTTCAGAATGATATGATTGGTCGAATGATGTATTTATTGTTGTTTTAAAAAATTGTACAAAATTGACCGAATTGTTAATTGGTGAAAATTATGCATTTTATTGTATTATCAATTAGTATTTTATATACTTATAATTATAAAATGTAAATAATCAAGTAATTTCAAATATAATAATAATCAATAATAATAATATAGTAATAATCAAGTAAGTAAATTAGTTTCTCAAATTGCTTTTGTAAAAACAGAGAAATATACAGTACTTTATTTTTACATGACATTTCAAATTGTGAAATTGTGTTAAATTATGAATAGTTGTTTCATAGTGTATTCTTTGTACTTTAAATGTATGGTTACAGTTATACTTTTTGTGGCTACTGAAAGTAGCTACTATGTCATCGAATGGTTTACCGAGGTAGGTGACTGTGAATCTCGGTACCAGTCGACACCTTTGATCACGAGCCGAATACAAATCTACACTAATAATTAATCTGGTGAATATTTCCGATAAAATGCGGGCGGTTACGAATGTTGGAGGTTACGGATGTTACGTAAATTACTCGACACTCAGCGGATCCTATTAGTTTTATATTATGTTTTGTACCTGCCTCCACATTTTTTATGTGCGATGCCAAACAAAAGTAAGTTCTGTGTAGGTAGACCATGTTTGATTCACTAAATTTGACTCTTTTAGTCCTTTAGGTGAGCTACTGATTTCCATGTGTTACTATTAGATGGTATTAGGCCTAATTATTGTAATTGTTACGCTAAATGAAAATTTGCTTTGACGTTTCATTTCGAGTCTTTCCGTGAGTTTCCGTTTTATAGTTAGGCCTAGTATGCTGATTTATCATTGACCAGCCGGTGGAGCGACAATTTTACTCGTACGTCGTCGATTCGAGCCCTTGCTAGGACTAGGCCTAGTTCACCATACATAACGGACTAGTAGCAGGCTAGGATAAATTATAAACTAATACTTTAGGCCAGGATGTGATACAGAATCTCGGAATATTCAGCACTTCCAGGATGGCATTCCAAGGAGAGGAGAGCCTATTCATGAGATAGGACGAGGGTTGCCAGCGAGGCATGCAATTCATGCGAGCCATGAGGGAAATTCATTCGGGACGTGTACCAACAGTGCAAATCATGCGAGGCACACAAAATTTCACGTTAATAAACACTTGTACAATTTATAAAACAATTACAAATGAATTAACTACTTTAACATAATTATTTTTATGTCAAAAATACAATGTCCAGCTATCCAGACGTGACTTCAAATAGGCCCATAATGAAGCTATGTAGCCTTATGGATCTAGGCCAGATGGCCAGGTCGAAATCCAGTTTGCCGAATGCCAGATTGCCGAGATTGCACTGTTTTGATTGTATTTCTCTGCTTCTACTTGTTGGAAGTTATTTTTGAATAAATGAAATGAAATGAAAAGTGCAGAGTAACTTTAAATGGTAAAAACACAAACGTTTTCGGGCATCGCCTTCATCAGGTGATCATCAAACCAGTGGATGCCCCTCAAAACATTATATGAATGAAGAATGTATTTTTAGGCTGGAATAGTGAAGCATGTATTTTTAGAGGGTTTTCAAGGGCTTCACTATTGCTCACTATTTCAAGAGCCATACTATCAGTGATTTAGGCTAGGTAATCTTAGGCACCAATTTTAGTCTACTAAGGCTAAAAGATGGCCCGAGGGTATCCGCTCGGTCTTCTAGCCTTAGTAGATTTGAAATTGAATTAATTATCAGTGTTTACCCTAGTGGAATTAAATTAATTGCTAATTAGGATTTATAAGCCATGCGTTATATTATAATTATTGTATTACTGTATATATAAACGTCACTTAATTATTTGACTGTAATGCCAAATAATATAAGAAAAAAGGTAAGATTAACAATCAAATTATAAAAATTAAAAGAAGAAAAACAGTGAAAGTTTAACATTGTTCTGTGTATATCATTTGAATTTCTTAAAATTTCTAATGAATGACCGCTGATTTTTGTGTAATTTGTGTAGTATTTCAAATGAATATGTACCCACTGTTGTCTTCTAATCGGATTAAATCTGGCCAAATTTTGGCCGATATCGAAAAAAAGTTTGGCCGAATTTGGCCGTGAGATGGCCTGTGTTTGGCCGTGAAGCCTGTCAACTATCTGGAAACCCTGTGTTCACGGCATAATTTAAATGTGTTCGTTTGAAATTGAAGGAATTCAAATAATATACACAGAACAATGTTAAACTTCTTTTAATTAAAATAAATAAAGTAAAATACATGCCCAGCTACATCATATTAAATAGCCTAGGCCCTATGGTCTTTACTTGCTAACGCCCGAAAGTAACCTATGCGTTTGGGCGATCAATTTTTCTTTTTTTCCTTTCTTTTCACCACTCCCCACCCACCTCCTCCACCCTAAATCCGCCTCTGCTATTTAAAATCACATCATTAAGATTGATCTAAATTGAATTAAATGTATTATATATTAACGTACATTGTAGTCGATCTATAGCAAAAATTTTAAGGTCCTGTTATTGGCAAACCCGTTTCTGTCTTTAATTAGAATGAATTAAGTTACATAGTTAGGTAACACAAACTGGCGTTAAAACAAACCTATGAAAACTTTAAAAAATACTTTTTATCTAAACTTTCTAAATTCGCCTCTGAATTATTATTGTCGCAGTACTTAAAGCAATAAATAAATGTTGCTATCAGAATTATCTTTTTCATTCTCATATGCAACCTAACTCCAGAGTCTCTGCAACACTTGCTTGAAATTGGAGGTGCCATCGGACCCGGATGAGCACATCGAGCATTTATATATGGCGCTCTACACAAAGAACACTGCAGCACCTAGGGCTATACAATTCAAGTGGGCAATAATAAATTAATTAAGTACAGTATTTAATTTATATTCAAATGAAGATAGAACCTCCACTAGAATGGAACATAAACAAAGACACACAGTATGGTACAAACTTGCATTGAACTGTCTTAAACGAGGATAAACTTCATAAAAAAATATGTATTTCATCCGAACAATTTAAATTATTAAATGTAACTGTTATCTTTTAAATAAACTCTCTTACCTCACATCAGCTAAAGGGGGAACATAGATTAAGTGTTTAGTGCAAACAAAGATACATGATTCAGGGGCGGATCCATGATTTTGAAGAGGGGGGTTCAAAACGTTTCCAAAAATACCCAAAATGAAAGGGAGTCCGGGGGTCCTCCCCATGGAAAATTTCCCCCTTGAATCCGCCACTGTATGGGAAATCCTTTTACGCTCAGGGGGCCTAGGGTTTTAAAACAAATACCATATAGTCCTATACTCACCTATAGACGAGGCTTAAAATAGCAAATTACGATCGAAAAAAGGGGGTTGTCTTATACGCACGACATTCAGATTTTAGATTTTTATATTCATGTTCGTCTTATGTGCGGATGTTTTATTTTCTCTCTTTTGTGGGAATCGCCCACTTTTATTTCAATACTTTTTCATTTAACACAAATACAGGAATTTGTACAAAATGACGCTCGGGTTGTAGAAGCCCTTAGATACACAGATACCATTTTCAAAAGAGCTTACAGTTTCTCATCATCATCATTATTATTATTATTATTATTATTATTATTATTATTATTATTATTATTATTATTATTATTATTATTATTATTATTATTATTATTATTTCATTTTTATATTTTTGATCCTTTTGTTAAACATTATGTGCGGATGTTCGTCTTATGTGCGGATCGTCCGTAAATCTGGTTTTCTACTAGGCGAATTTATTCACGCGAATCCAAAGCGTCGGCTTATGCACATGCGCATTCACATTCCTATCGGAGTTTTTGAGAAGCGAAAAAATGCGCAACCAATCAGAGCTCAGGAAGCGAGCCGACGCTTTGATTCGCGCGAATAAATTCGCTTAGTGGAAAACCAGCTTAACACGCGAACTTACTACTGCAATGAAGCAACTAAATGTTGTATCAATGAAAGCAATTTTAACTATGGGAAAATACGATTTCGGTGGTAAAGATTTAAAAACTCATAAAATGGTATTATTTGAAGATTACCCTTGCATTTGGCTCCATTTATCCAGCTAGACGCAGTATACAGGACCACAAAAAAAAATAGGAATTCCGACCATGAAACAGGGAGTCGTCTTATAGGCCAGACATACAAACATCAACCAAAAATCTTCTAAAACTCGGGGGTCGTCTTATACACGAGTGTATACTGTATTATTACGGAACCCCTGCGGAAGTTCGGGTTCCAGTCACATTTTAAAGGGTTGGTTGTAACAATAAACTCGCAAGACTGCTCACGACTACTAGATTCTACAAGTGCGTGGTTGGCTGGGTTGTTTTGGTCGGAAAGGAGAAATTTTCTCTGTGAATTGATTCTCGAACGAGATAAAGAAAGCTCTCTAATGACTCAAGCTACTGCATACCGTTTTAATATTTTTAATAAAACCAATTTCTTCTAATTTTAAATACGTTTTCCCCTGATTTTGTGATAATTCGTCATCGCGCAAGTGCTAAATGCGTGACACATTTATGATCTCGCATGTGTTTCTGCAAAATACGTTTCATCCAATATCACTTTGAAGTGATGCGTGACGGTTGGTAACTATGGCATAGATAACTGCCGGGCCCTAGGTAAAATTGGTAAAAATGCACCTGATCGGAGCCTCTAGTGGGGTCTACTCAGGCGAAACTCTGAATGCTTATACATTCTCAGTCGCCTCAAATCGCACTACTCACATTTGCGCGCCTTTTGTTGGCACGCTGTCAACTTTCAGGTGATGTTATTTGAGTTAATGACTTTACATAATTTATAGTCCTTGGTTGAGTGGAGTTGCAAGGATGACTTAAGCATGGTTTAAGAGTATTCTTGCACCAAGTTACATAATGGTTACATCATTCAAATATCTTCACATAAGATTTAAATGTAGGCCTAAATTTTACAACGCACCATTAATCAGCACATTGTCTTAATGTTTGAGTCTCTAGTGGGGTCTACTCAGGCGAAACTCTTAATGCTTATACATTCTGAGGTTTTTTGAAACAGATACGGTATGGCATTAACGCTCAGAAATATCTAAAAAATATTTTGTTTAAAAAATTAAAGACCCTTGAACGCGCCACAGATTTCTGAACAAAGTCGAAGTCGAGATTGCTTCCACGACCTTAATGAATTATTTATTATGAGGGTATCCTTGATATGGGTTCCCCGATGAAAACTTCACTTTTCCCTCGATGGATAAAAATTACCCTTCTATGTAGGTCGGAAATGATACTCCAACTGTGGCGGGTCCAGGAAGTCAAAATAGAGGGGTTCAGGCAGAGTCTTGCGTAAATAGAATGTCTACCCGCCTCAGCCCCACAATTGTTGGGGTTGAGGTAAGAAAAATTATGATTATGGCCGGGAAATTTGAACACAATTTTGTCTGTTTTCTCCATTTTTTTTAAATAATTTTGAAAAAAAAACAAGGATGGGGTCCCGTGCTGACTGGGTTTCCCCTTGAATCTCTCACTGTTCAATATAACACTTGACATAGCCTATAATTTTGTTTCACAAATGATTAATTGCTAATGTCAAGCGAAAGATTTTTTTATTCGAAATTTTTTTTTACTCAATACTGTTTTTACAACCTATAACACATTAACTACATTGTACTGTAAATTCTGTAGTTAACCTTCAGATAACTTTATTTAAAAAAATAGCCTAATTGAGTATCTTATTGTTTTCGTTAAATTAGAGTTTAAATGTGGTTATATTACGCTAGTTTGAAGGTTTACTGAAAGCCAATCAGTTACACTTACTATACCTCCGTGGTTAGCATAAAGAGAACTAGAACGTTGCTCCATTAAGAGTGCCTACCTTCCCCCATATACCTAAATACAGAATTCACGAATGCAGGCGATTTTTTCTTCAATGCTCGAAGGTGGGTTTTTCAAAAAACTTTACAGACGCACGTATACAGACATCTATCAACATTTGGTTGCTCAACTTAAAAAGGGAAATTGCAATGTTCGTTAGAAAATGAAGTGAAATTGCAATGTTCGTTAGAAAATGAAAAAAAAATCTATACTTTATAATAATAGTAATAATAATAGGTCAATTTATAAGGCGCAAATAAACACGGTGTAAGCACGAAATAATAATATTAATATTAATAATAATAATAATAATAATAATAATAATGATAATAATAATAATTATGATGACATTGCAGCGTTCGTCGTAAAATGTGTCACTGGTTCTGGGAACAGTCACAAAAGTGGCGGGGTGGGGGGCAGGCCCCCCTAGTAGAAAATTGCCCCTACCCCACCCCACCCCCCGCCGCCGTCCCCACCCCCCGTCGCCGTTGCTTTTAATAATGTTTATATCTGTGTACTCGTTTAGCATGATATGCCTATCTTAAAACCCGTAGTATTTTTTACTGTCTTGAATTACTGTCCACACCTAAATGCCCTGCTGTAGTGATATAAACCTAGTTTTTGGCTATTTTAGCCTACGAATTGTTTGAAATAGGGCATTAACAAAAAAAAAGTAAAAAGTTGGTTATACACAAGTGGAACATATAAAAGTAATACTCTTGTTAAGGTGTTCATATAGTAGCGTGAACTGTCACTTAAGAAGTGAGCTTGGTGGTCCTCAATTATGTCCGAGTCTCAGTAAGGGCAGTCTGATAGGCTAAGTAGGCCTAGCCTATCTATGTATGTAAATTGCCGGTGACTACATGTATATCACCCGCTTAGCATGATATGCCTATCTTAAAACCCTTAGTATTTTTTACTGTCTTTAACAACGGTCCAGACCTAAATGCCCTGATGTAGTGATACAAACTAGTTTTTAGCTATTTTAGCCTACAAGTTGATTGTATGAAATAGGGCATTAACAAACAAAAAAAGTAAAAAGTTGATTATAGGGCCTACTGTATACAAGTGGAACATCTTAAAAGTAATATTCTTGTTAAGGGGTTCCTATAGTAGCGTGAACTTTTACTTGGTCCTCAATTCTGTCCAATAAGCTGCATGATCTCTCAAATGGAGCAACATAATTGGTCAATTCTCAGTTACTTGCGACGACGACGCTGCCTATCGCACACCCGGTAGTAGACTGGGTTCCAGTCCCTAATCTTTGTCTTAATCAGTTGAAATGCTTAAGAATAAATCGATTTTGGCACAAATGGCGTTCCATATTACTTATTTGCATGGCGTTCCATAGTATTCTTTTTCTGGGATTAATTCTCATCAAAAAAGTTTCTCAACATAAACTGACGCTGGTGGCGCATTCCAAAATGCGCTGATACTACGAAAAATCCATAAATTAGAGGCTTGTGGCAAGTTTAACCCGGTAGCAGTGAAGTCAGTGATTATTACATGTTACCATTATTTTTACGAGATGATACATGTACGAGATGATATGTGCGAGATTGCCCAAAATTTTAAGGGAAAAAAAATATTATTCCTGGGATATTTTTTTGGTTTTTCAAAACATGAAATTATGCCAAAAAACATGAAATTATGCTAAAAACGCCTAGATTATGCCGCGGCATAATGCCAGATGGCGTGGCCTCCAAATTATGCCAAAAAGCATAATTATGCCAGAAATGGCAACTATGGCTATACTTCGTCCTGCCTCGCATGAATTGCACTTGAATTCGTCACGAGGGTAGATGGCTTGCATGAATCGCATGCCTCGCTGACTCGCAGTTTTTGTCAATACCCAGATAGGACTAGGCGCGCATAGGCCCAGCTATTTAAGCTAGGTAGCCCTATACTACTGATGTGTAATATAACTAGGCTAGTGCTAATTCTACGAGGGAGTTCTTGGTTCTACTACGGTCATTTCAGAAGCCATGTTTATACATAAACGTTAAAAGAAAAAAAAAAACACGTAGCTAGGTAGGTATTAGGACTATTGCTAATAAAACGATAGGGCCGCAAAGGCTAGGTAGGTGAATATATCTGGCTAAACGACCTAGGGCCTATCTTTTGTATAGTCATAATTAGGACTTAGGTGTTCTACTACTACTACATTTTACAGTTCAGTTCAGTTAATAATGTTTAGCAAGTCCGGAATCTTGAATCGGCCTGCAGCTGGACTTCTGATAGTTATCTATGATGAGGTCTAGCGTAATAAATATGCATTTTTCATGAGTCGTTAAACATGTTAAAAATTATTATTGTTAATATTGGTAATAATAAATATAAATATATAAATTAATTTTCATTATAAAAAAAGGCAGCAAAATTGTAAAGCAATAATGCTGCACTGCAAGGGTGCCCTTAAGGTATGTAAATCTTCATTTAAAAAATCTATAGTCATTTTCATATTTCACTAATTTTTCACCATGAATAATTAATTTTGCATTTTATACTTTATCATTTCAGGTTAATGAACATGAGAAGTCTACATTTATAATGTATCTCCAGTTAAAAAAAACAAAACACAAATCAGTACGTTACTTCAAAATGCATTACAAACCACTGCAGACAATTTTCAAGAAAAACTGTTTTTCTGCTTCAAATCACACTGAAATACAGAATTATTGAAAACCGAAGTCCAGTGAAGCTGAGCGATTTCGGTACCAATATTCGTATAAACTCAAAAGTTAAAATAAAGCAGTTGGAAGAGATACCATTCCAAATTTTGGCATTTATCAACCCAAAACATTTCTTTACTTTCACATGCAAGCAACACCCAACTTGTAACCATAAAAGCTAAGGTTATATAGCTTTCAGGAACCAAAAAGTCCAACACAAGAAATGGGCTAAAAATATTGCAGAATGTATGCTGATTGACCCATCGTGTTCAGTACAGACAACTATTTGGGAAAATTTCATTCACAAAATGAAACACCCAGTCCAGACTGCAGGCAAAAAGTGTTTGAAATGTTCAATAAGATGTCAATTTTCAAGTGATAAAAAGTTTTTAAAAATACGTTTTCTGTAATAAACCGATTTATAATTAAAATGAAAGCCTTTATTGCTATCTTGTTAGAAAATCGTTATATTTTGAAAATGTTAATATTTTTAATAATTAAAATTGATTTATTTTAAAAACAAATTAAATTTGTTTCTTTCACCACCCTGAAGCAGACCTAGCATCTCCTTATTCGGTTGAACTTAAAAAACAACAATACCCAAACAGAAAAAACAAAAAACAAAACAACAAAAAAAAGGCAATTCAGTAGCCACATGTACCTTTTAGGTACCTATTTTTAAATTGGGTAAAGCGCATTGAGATGTCGCCAGATTTGTTATGCACTACCGTATTATTATTATTATTATTATGCCAGATTTGTTATGCACTACCGTATTATTATTATTATTATTATTATTATTATTATTATTATTATTATTATTATCATAATTATCATCAGCACCATCACTATCAACATCACCATCATCATCTTTCTGTAGGCCTATGTGTACATTATCTCAATGTTTGTCCAGCATTGAGGCAGTAAAATAACCAGACAGAAGCACGCATTGTCTCAAAATAGTTTGTGACTAATTTTATTGAATCACACCTCACCAAAATGGTGACTTATTATAAAAATTAACAAAACGTGTGTATGAGTATAATTAAAATACCTTAAACTTGCTACAGTAATAACAAAACCTTTAAATCAGTGATAAGTTCAGTATTAAGTTGTAAGCTGTAAGCGAAACTGTACACCGATTGTGAATTTTAATGTACTGTTTGGAGCCCATAGTTACCTACATAATTACCACAAAATATTATAACATAAATCGATCTTACATTACATCATCATATTAGCATTTTTTCAAACCATTTCAATTTTTTAATCAACAATTTTATCGTTAAAGCTTTTAAATTCTGGATTTACTTTTCAATTTTTTACATTGTCTTAAACATTTTTAATCTGCAACGGCTTTGCCTGTATTTTAAATCATATTTTAATGGTTTTTATGTTTAGTTTAGGAGTGATTAATTTACAAGTGTAACTCTCTATGGATGTTACTAGATGAGTTCGGACTTCAATGAATGAGCCAGACACCAAGTAAGCTGGATGTTAACGGTTTTATTCTATACAAAGTGTGAGCCTCCAAAAATTGCATCAATTTATTTTGCAAAAACAAGGTTTCCAGCTTCAGAGGGGAGCACATCCCCTGTCCGCACAAGGGCACACATTGGCGCTAACACCAGGCGCGTAACAGGGGTCTTAGCTCAGAGTGGGTATTTATTTTCCCGGTTAGTAATTTACCATACCCACCCCACTCCACATATAGAAAACAATACGACATAGGGCTTATCTTATTTATAATATAGGCCACACACATGTGTTTGAAACTAAATTATAAGCATTTTCATCATGGTTTTATTTATTACAAACATATTCTTTCACCATCAATACACATTGAGGCCCTTCTTTTCGGTTAAAACGACCTATCTTAAATTTGTATTTCTTGAGTTTGGGACTATTATGTGTTTAAATAACTTAAAAGGATAAACCTAAAAAACCCTACAAAATGCACGCGAAGCGCGCAAAATATTTTTGTGTTTTTAATTCTAATTTCGTCGGAATTGATGAAAACTCCCTAAAATGTGCAATTTATAGAGGAAATTGGCCTACCGTAACAAGAAATGCGCGCAAAGAATTTGAGAATTTTAGGCACTTTCAGAGGATGCATTTGTCAAGGGGTGGAGGGGGTGGGGAAAGATTTTCCAAAGATGGATATTTTCCCCTTGTCCCCCAGTGTTTTTAATTCTAATTTCGTTGGAATTGATCAAAACTCCCTAAAATGTGCAATTTTTAGAGAAAATTGGCCCATGTTGACAAGAAATGCACGCGAAGCGCGCGAAATTTGAGGTTTTTAGGCACTTTCAGGGGATGAAAAGGGCATTTATAAAGTGGTGCGGAAGATTTTTCAAAGATAGATATTTCCCCTTGTCCCCCAGTGGTTACGCCATCGAGCAGCATAGATCAAAGGAGTTATGACAGTTTTTGAAGTGGAGAAGTGGTTGCAGGGTGTTGTGAGTCTGGTCATTATGATATCTTCCTTTTTATTCTTGTCTTTATTTTTCTCTTCTCTTTTTCTTTTTCTTTCTTTTTCTTTTCCTCCTCTTTGTCTTTCCCTACCTCTCCCCTCTTTCTTTTTTCTTATTACCAAGCCCGGTACGACGGCTTGGTCAGCCCGGTAAAAACCGTCAGGGGAGGGGCAGTTTCCCCCCCCCCCGCTCCCGCGCCTGTTACGACACTGGCTAACACGCCAATCATCCCCCCACCCCAATGAAAAATACTTTTCTACGCCACTGAATTCGTTGAACTGTTTTAAAGCATGTGGATTGTATTGTTTTATTGTGAACGCACCTCAAAGCACTGATGCAAAAGTGTAGTTTTTAAATAAAGTTATTTATATTATCATCAATTTTAGCAATCACATGGTTAAAATCTTAGAAACTATGTCAAAATAAGATACAAGCAATCTTATATATCATGTAAATAATCTTAGAATTAAACATAAAAATTATAGCAGAAATACCTTTAAAATTCCAATGTAGGAATCGTCAAACAATTGAAATAAGGGAGATCTACATAAGGAAGAATAATTTTGGAAAGATAAAAACTTATTTACATCTACGGTTGAAACTAACTTAAATACAACAGCATTAAGCATCAATAATATGGTACTCAAGATTCAAATCCTGTCACGGTAACAGGATTTTTTCTTACGACTGAAACAACTCCACTCCCTAAACCTCATATATTGTAAAGCATCGTGTGTGTATGTTTTTCTTGTGAAAAGGAATTGTCACCTACACGTAGGACAGTGATATATTCGCTATTGACAATCCTTGGTGCATGTATTGTGTGCCTAAATGAATAAATAATAGATAATACTATAATTATCAGGATATTTATTTGTCATTCAATGAATCGAATTGACTGAAAACATACGAAACTGTGTTCCATACTGGCCGAGCTTGTTCTAGTCCTACACCTGACCTGGCTTTAAATCTGCTTTGTCTACACTATCAAATTTTCCTTTACAAAAAAAAAACAAAACATTCGTATGCCCATAATATGTAGTCATGATATGCCTATATACCGTAGGCCTATTTATAGTCATGACGTGACGTCATCATGGCCATATTTGCATGTCACATGTTTCTGTCAAATAAAATTTGATAGTCGGGACAGTGTTTAAAACTTTGCCCTAAAAAGCCAAACTTATCTACCGTCAGACGCCATAATCATGAAAACAAAAATATCAAGAAAACAATAACTTACAATTATGTTAAATCTTTAACAATATGGTCGGGAGCAGGCTGGTTGTCCAGTTGGACATATCCCCCTAAACGAACTTAATAGCTGACCGTCATACGCAATATTCGTGAAATTTGCGATCCACAAAATATAACGTAGCAAACCTATAGATATAAAATGGGCCTATTTAGGTCTATGGATACAATTATTACTTAACTCGTATAACGTTCAAATACTACGTTCGATCATGGAGGAAGAAAATATTTTCTTCCATGGTTCCATGCGAAACCTGCTACTAAATTAAAACCCACACGCAAGAAAAAGGAGGCTACCTCAACAGGGCGTAAACAAATATCAAGAAAACAACTTATGAGGGCGCAAAAATTATGTTAAATATTTAACAGTATGGTCGGGAGCAGGCTGGTGGTCCCACTGGACTGGACATATCCCCCACCCACTCCGGACAATTTTCCCGGACTTTCCCCTCCAAGAAGTGCAATAGTCTGATAATGGTCTCAGTTTATCATAAAAACATACCGTCCCCCCCCCCACCACCTTTTGAGAAGTAAAAAAAAGAAAAAAAGAAAGAAAAAGAAAAAACGATAGCCCAGAACGCCTCAACTGTTATTTTTGGGCGTCTAAAACACAGAAATTTCGCGGGGGCATGCCCCCGGACCTCCTATTTCAGTGTTGTCTCGATCGGCCCAAATTCCCCCCCCCCCCCTTTGGACATCTCTGGATCCGCCCCTGATATAAACCCGGACTTCTACATACCCTGATTAATCGTACTTAACGTTTTAAGAAAGCTTATTTACTTTTTCAAAAAAAATGTTTTAAAATTGTATTAATTAATAAAAAATAATACATACTTATCTGAATAAAAATCTATCGCCCAAACTTGTATTCCCCTAAAACGCAACAATTACCATCGAAGAATCAACTCCACTATCAAAAAACATTGCTCAAATATTAATGTCAAATTAATACTTAATTAATACTAGTTAATGCTTTTAAATCTTATAAATTATTACATTTTTTAAGTGCAAAAGACTTTCCCAAATAATCTCCCAGCCCACGTTTTCTACAAAATTTACTTGAGCGGGGTGTAATTCCGTATATTAGTCAAACCAATGACATAGAAAAATAGGCTAAAGCAATTGTTTCAGGACAAGTCGTTATACATTTTTCAACACCTCCTCGACTTTTTCTTCTCAAAATTAATCTTAGATTATGGTGTACATCTTCACTAAAGTTTATGATTGTGTAATCTTGCTAACAAACAGACAGTGGTGAATACATATCATACTTGGCTGACTTGGTTGAGGTATAAACATAGACATTAACCAATTCAAATATGAAATTGACTTTATGAATTGTTTTAGCCCTTGACAGACAAAGCCGTTTTAAATAACAACAAAAATCCCGTCCAGACTCATATCCCACTTGGTAGGGCTACCAAACACTCTTTTGTCAGAAGGTCTTATTATACGGAAAACGTGTTTAACTCTGATACAAGTATATTTTGTTTATGTTTTTATTTTTCAAAAGTGAAATATACTTACGAACATTAAAATAAATTTGTGTCAAGCTAGTCAAGCAACCTATTCAGAAAAATGATGAATTTCCTTAATTAAGCAATTATGGTTGTAGTCTGGACGAATGTAAAAATATTAAATCCTAATTAATTTCTTCTCACCCATGAAAACTTCTGGCCTGTTAGCTCCTCAAGCTTCCTATCAAATGGTTTGAAGAAATCCTGTAATTTGTTAGTAATATTTTGTGACAATACAGGGTGTGACCGACCCTTACTTTCAACCATACACTCATTAATTGGACGAGCTAAACAATAGAAACGTTTTACTGGGTTGAAGTAAAAATGTTTTTCGGTAAAATATGTTTGCAGTCCAAGAAATTTCTCCATGGTTTGCATAACTTTGTATGGATTTTTATTTAAATCATTTCCATCAATAAGAAGTATTTGATCTCTTGGGTATTGTTTAAACCAGTACCGTAACTTGTTTACGTATATTCCCTTTGTTATTATACCATTTTCAATTCTTACATTTCCATTGGCATCTATTAGAGAATCTTCAAGAGAGCTGACGAGGTCATAACCTTTCCCTAGGCTTGCGACGTCTTTTTCATAGGCACCAGACCCGCTCTTTTTAGCATTCTCTAGGACAGCATGTATGTGAACAAAGTCGGATACAGCACGTGCGACTGGATCACGTAATATAGCAATTATACGCACATCCGAAGGTAAATCCTTTCTGATTTTATCGCAGGTTTGTGGAGATATATAACCAGGTGATTTGTCTAGCACTGTCTGATTTCGTAAAGCATATGGCATTTGCGATTTATACCAATCTAATCCTTTGAAATAATCAGTAACAAAGTAATGCAGTGTCTCACGCACTGGTGCTATCTGTGGATGAAAACTGATGAAGTGTGTCAGGGTTCCTGTTCCACATTTCTTCACGCCTATTATTAACGCATCTGGCAACCGTTGTTCACATCCACTTTGGCGCAACTGTTTTCTTGGCAGTGCTTTCCTTGGCGTCCCGAATCCAGAAGTGTAGCAATATTTACAAAAGCCTTCATTTGATGAAGGCTCAGATTGTTCAGATTCTACATCGTTCCGTAGTCTTATATTAGGTGAGGACCTATAGTATACTATTCCCAGCAATACAACCGTCACCAAGATAACAAATAACGTACTCGCTTTTCTTGCCAGAATACTTGCCACCTTCATTGTTATCATCAAAAGCTGATTCTATAAAAGTGTGTTTAATTTATCTGTGGAATTAAAAATTATATTTATACTTTATTAATGATCAAGTGTAGATATGAAAAAAATGTTTAAATCTTAAATCAGCAGGACTAAAAGTAATTATGAACATTCTAATATTATCGAAAATGTTATCATTGTGACAATAATATTATTATAATGATTATATCATTGCAATGTCTTTAATAACAATGATAATAACAGCAAATACTGCATTAAGAATAATGGTTATATATCAATAATGAATAATCAAAAAAATAAACCACAAAGGCAACGGAGAAGACGACATGCTGACCCAGTGGCTGCGCCGACTACGAAAACAACGATAACCTAATGATAACATTGAAAAGAAATGAAAGATACAGTATTTTGGTCATGTTTGTCAGAGCGAAGAGGCTACAGAAATTTCTCATAGAAGGAAAAGTAGAAGGAGTTAGAACTAAAAGAAGGCCTAGAAAAACATAGATGAGGGATATACAGGAATGGACAAAACATGAATATGTTGAATGTGCAAGAAGAGCAGGAGACCGAGACTACTGGCTTACTGTAACAGCAAATCTGCAAGTTGCGGGTGCTACATCCAGGTAACAGGTAAGGTATTATAATGTGTGCACATAAACAAATGATGATTAGTGCCTAAAAATGTTTGCAATAATGAAAAGCAATAATGGCATATTGATTATTATTGTATATTTTCGGAAAATATTTCAGTCGCTCCTAGTCTCTTTCCTATTCTTCCTTCTTTATTCTTTCACATTTTGCGTTTTGTTTTATTTATATTTGTGTACATTACACTATGTTTAGACCTAGGCCTATACTATATACAATTTCAATAGATAAGATTAATTTAACATGGACGTAGTCATTCATATTTAAACAATACATTAAATTTAAATATAATTAATATATATGATAATGTTTAATAACAAACAAATAAAATTAATTAAAACGTGGACATAGTGTCACTTCAATTTTATAATCAATTTTATATAGCCCGAGTTAGGTATTGACCTAGGCTACATGGCTAACAACATGTACGTTTTCTCCAATAAAAAGGCTTTTACTATGAATGGAATGACCAACACGAAGCACGAGCTCCTGCAGACAAAACCAAGTACGTTACGATTTAATTCGTACGGGAAATTTACTTATGATGATTAACATCTATGCAGTATTTCCTTTAAGACATACCTAAAGAAGAGACGAAAAATAATATTTGAATTCTAGTATGTAGCAATGTATTATTTTTATACCGGTAGCCGTTCTACTTGACAATTAGGCCTACTGTACGTATAATACCCTATTAATTTTACAGTTCATGTAACATTTGTTTTATCCGTAGTGTAATTTATTTTACCTCCATTTTTTAATAAACCGTTCAAAAATCGTAATTAATTTTATATATAAAAAAAAAACCCTCGGCAAAAATCAGTGATACAATACAGGCAAAAGAAAGTGTCAAAAAATGTTAACTTCAGTTGTAACTGATTTTTAAAATTTCGCGTAAGCCTATTGGTATTGATATGACAGCTAATTTTATTACATATTTAGGCGACAGTCTCTTTAGCATGCACTCAAGGGTGCAGATCTGTCTTGAAAGGTGGGGACATTTCGTGAGTGGACATCCACCACAGCGCCACCATGGTTGGGGCTGAGGCGTGACAATTTGAGGAAATAGTACATCTAGGTGGCCGGAAATGATACCGGTACTCTTAATAAAATTCATCATCATCACATCACCATTATAGTCAAAATAATAAAGGGCAAAAAATTTGTCATAATATCAACTAGAGAGATCTAATTAATGTGTTATGTACAATAGAAAATAAAACTTAAAACCATTGTATTTGATGTATTTACTTTACTTTACTTTACTATTTCAAAGCCGTGAGCCCACACCCAGTACCTCAGACCAACCAGTAGCTGGTACCGGTTTACCGGGTAGCTCAGACATAAAGAGACCCTCAGGGGAGAAGAAAGTTACTATACCAGTTAGTTCACACCTCGCTTTGAGGCTCCGGTATATATAAAGCGCTACATAATCGAATTACTGTTACATTACATTTGTGGGCAGATATACCGGTATATTGCACAGTGGCGTAATCTATGTGCTCTCGTGCGGCGGTCCGCAGCCCCGTTTGGGGCCCCTGACAACATGGTCCTCGATCTAGCAACCTGACCCCAAAAGGGCTTTGTTACATAACAGCATAATGTATGTGTATCTAACATCGACTTTATATCATAATTATATCCTAATTTTTTAAATTTTAAGTCTGTGGGTACGTCCAATTTCCGGTCGTTTAGAGGTGCCGTAATCATAATTTTTCTTACCTCAGTCCCAACCATGGTGGGGCTGAGGTTGTGTTGACCCTTTATCACTAAAAGTCTTTCTCTGGGCCCTATTAACATTCCTGGATTCGCCACTCATATCATATCATTTATTTTGTCGTTAGAATGCAATGACAGACATGATTAATTAAAAAACAAGCACATTCAGGGGTGGCCCGATGGGGTTTCTGAGGTCTCCGAGATGGGGGGGGGGGTGGTCAGTTTTCCCTGACAAGAGAAAAATGGGCGTAGCCAAGCGTCGCTTAAAATGTTTCAAAAGTAATCCAGGGGCGAAACCCCTGAAAATTTTGACAATTTAGGGGTTTCAAAGGCCTATTTAATCGACTTCGGAGTCTACTATATAAATATATACTTATTATGAATCAATAATACAATAATAATTATATTTTTATTAGTTATGATATTGTAAAATTAAACGAGTATGTGGTTGGTCGAAATGGCATCACGTGACTAGCGCTACGAGGAAAAGTGACCGGTCTCTTACGTCACCGGATTACGCCAGCATTTGCGTCCGTGGTGAATGCTAGTCGATCGCTCACGAATTGTGAAGGTGTAAGTTCTTGATATGTAAATTAATGTGTTCAGTTAATTATTTGCATCTATTTTTGGCGATGTAATATAACAGATATTGCCTTTTCTATCGGTGTAATATAACATTTGATATCCCCTTGGGAATTATATTTTTTTCTCAGGACTATATTTTCCCTCAGCGCTTTGCGCTTTGGGAAAACATATTCCCTCGAAAAAAATATAATTCCCTTGGGGATATCAAATGTTATATTACAGTAGGCCTACACCTCTAAGCAGGCAATATCTGTATAATATTCAACTCCACTGACAGTAAGCAGATTAATCTTCAATATTCAACTCCACTATTAAACAGTAAGCAGACCAGTCTTCATTAGGAAAAATACACATTTATGCATTGTACAGGCTCCTCAGTCTCTGCAAGCACAGGAACCTCCCGTGTGAATGCAAGAATCTCCTAAAAAAAAACCTCATCTGCAAATCCATGGTGTGTGTACAAGTTGTCACTAATGAAGTGCCAATGGGTATCACTATCCACAATAATATAATAAATATTATTATCTCCCGGATGTGGATTCTTCCAACTTGTCAAGAAAAAGAGTAACAATCCTCTACATTGAGGATCTGTGGTTATACCATAAAACCATGTAGATGCATTGTCTTTATACTTAACAAGTTTAAAATATTTATTGAGTACATGCCTACTTACCATTAAACATGGATTCAGGTAGAATATAAATTCCATTCAGAGAAAATTTATGATAAAATAATAGTAACTACACTAATCAAGAGTCATGGGTTTTAGCAAGAGTAAGGTCGTGCTTAGCAGTGGAATAAAACCTCTTCACTAGTATGAAAATAGGTCCTAGGACACTTGAGGGTTGGGTACAATCAGATATCTGCATAACAAAAGATAGTTTTTGGAGCAGCTCTTAAAAGCTAATGGCATTGTAGTTCAACGGAATGTGAACCGATATGGGGTATAGGCAAGGTGTTACAGTAGGCGCTAGCCAATTACCAAAACATTGGTAACTTACAGCGACATTGTTGACTAATACCAACTAGGACGGATATTAGTTTACATAAGTAATTCACACTGTACTATACCTGTCTCTTATACACATCTAGATGTGTATAAGAGACAGGTATAAACATACGCAACCTTTTAAGTTGTAAAAAAAAATCTTGTAACACTGACAGAAATATTAAACACCAATATTACATAGCTTTGTCCCCGACGAAAAAAAGTGGGCGTGGTCAGGCGTCCCTCAATATCCGTCGTCGAAAGTGTTCCCACAGGGCTTTCCTCCCCCACCCCAGAAAAAAAAAATTTGGGTTTGGAAGGCTTTAGTCGATGTTGGTGTCTACTAATATGTAGAAAATACATTACATTTTTTCTCCCCGACGAATTGTGGTTTTTCTCCCCGGCAGGGTGTGTGGGAGAGAAGCCAGCTCCCCGACGGGGGCTCTGATGTTTCCCCCTCCCTCCACCCGCTGCCGCCACCCCTTGCTAAGTATTGTACTATAGTAGGGCATAGGCCATTGAATTGTTTTCATTTCTTTCTGTGATTAAGGCCTAATCCCTACCGCTAAAATAAGACTAGCTAGGACTATGTATTATTTCACTCTGTGTTGGCCCCATGAATTGATAATATTCCAGGGATCCTAATTTTTGGAATGAAAAACACACAGGGACAACTTTATATTTTCTTACATTGGTCGTACATGAAGGAATTAGTTGTACGGACTGTATGTTGCTATGCTCTATGATTACAGACAGGGCCCACAGTTTGTCAAGGAGATTAACACAAAACATAGCTGAGGTTATGCATGACGTCAACATACGAAGCCACGCCCCCTCGGCTGAACCCGTTGTATTTAGCAAATACCGTAACGTATCATCACCATAACAACAAAAATGGCGGCGCCCTCGTTCGGGCTAAATTATAACAGATCTCAAAAGAAAGAAAATTTCCAAAGGCAGTTCCAATTCTCTATTGTTATATGTTAACGACTAATATAGTTATTATTATAGAAAATTAATTAAGCGAATGATTATCAATTATGAATTATGAGGAAATGTTTTTGAACGGCAGAAGGCAGCTTAATACTGTATTCATCCGCGTTACCGGATCTCTAAAACGATCGTCTGCTATTAAAATGAGCTCTCATTGGTTAGTTTGATAGTCGTTGCTTGCCAGTAGTCTTCAACTAAACTAAAACTATGACTTAATTTAGTCGTACTGTAATTAGAATCGACTACGAAGTTTATGAATGAAATGAAAAAAAAAAAGTGTAAGTTGCAACTAGGACTAGGTTCGTGAATTGGTAAAAAAAAAATCTCGCTCTAATATCAGTTAAAGATAATATCTTATTGTAATACAAAACAATCAGAAATTCATTTTAATTAATAATTAAGAAGTTCCAATTAAATTGAGGTTGTTGAAGTTCTTCGATCTCACCGGTCGATACATTTGTAATCCAAATAGAAATATGGAAATATTAGTATACATAACTACATACTTACGGTACTTAGTTGGACCAAAGACCCTATTTGGCCGAAGAAATGTCATCAAACTGGTATGGGAAAATTATATTAGGCCTACTGATGCTATGGAATCAACTATTGATTTTAGCCACCGTTTTTGTTAGGCTCCACAATCAGAATGTTACGTGTAGCATAAAAGACATAGAACTACGCTATTTAATAGGACTACACCTTAGAAAAAAGCAAAACACACAGAAACCGAAAGGACAATGGAAGAGAATGGGTACAAGTTAGCCGACACCCTCATGAGTCGCTGATAAAGTATAATATAAGGTTCGCAAACTGTGATAGAATAAATATAGAATATCACATATAGA
>NW_022727062.1:1532330-1532707 GCF_011630105.1 Anneissia japonica
TAAGTAATTTACCATACCCACCCCACTCCACTCCCCATATAGAAAACAATACGACATAGGCCCAGGTAACAATCCCACATGGGGCCCATATGCAAAATATCTGGGAAAAGTCTTATGGGCTACCCCATATTTTTCCCTTATGGGATCCGTCTGGGCAATCACATATGGGCCTTGCCCATGGTTTACCCATATGGAGCCCCTATGCCAAATATATAGGCAAATATATATGGGAATGCCCATATTTAAAGTACATGGGCCCCATATGGTAAATACCTGGGCAGATAAATATGGAAATGCCCACATTTAATCCGCATGGGGCCCATGTGCCAAATATCTGGGAAAATAAATATGGACATGCTCTTGTTCAATCTACACGG
>NW_022727062.1:1532727-1534682 GCF_011630105.1 Anneissia japonica
TGCCGAAGACCTGGGTAGTTGAATATGGGTATGCCCATATTAATTTCGTATTGGGCCCATGTGCCAAATATCTGGGAAAATACTTATGGGCATGCCCACATATAATATACATGGGACCCATATGCCAAATACATGAGCAAGTAAATATGGGAAGCCCATATTTAATCCAAATGGAGCCCATGTGCCAAATATGTGGGCAGTTACATATGGGCATGCCCATATTTAATTTGCATGTGACCCATATGCCAAATAACTGGGCATATCATTATGGGAATGCCCAAATTTAATCCACATGGGTTCCATGTGCCAAATATCTGGGGAAATACATATTGGCATGCCCATATTTATCTACATGGGGCCCACATGCTAAAGACCTGGGTAGTTGAACATGGGTACGCCCATAATAATTTCGCATTGGACCCATGTGCCAAATATCTGGGAAAATACTTATGGGCATGCCCATATATAATATACATGGGACCAATATGTCAATTACCTGGGCAAGTAAATATGGGAGGCCCATATTTAATCTAAATGGAGCCCATTTGCCAAATATATGGGAAGTTACATATGGGCATGCCCATATTTAATTTGCATGGGACCCATATGCCAAATAACTGGGCATATAATTATGGGAATGCCCACATTTAATCCACATGGGTTCAATGTGCTAAATATCTGGGAAAATACATATTGGCATGCCCTTATTTATCTACATGGGGCCCACATGCCAAGGACCTGCCTAGTTGAACATGGGTATGCCCATATTAATTTCGCATTGGGCCCATGTGCCAAATATCTGGGAAAATACTTATGGGCATGCCCACATATAATAAACATGGGACCCATATGTCAATTATCTGGGCAAGTAATGGGAGGCCCATATTTAAACTAAATGGAGCCCATTTGCCAAATATATGGGAAGTTACATATGGGCATGCCCATATTTAATTTGCATGGGACCCATATGCCAAATAACTGGGCATATAATTATGGGAATGCCCACATTTAATCCACATGGGTTAAATGTGCCAAATATCTGGGAAAATACATATTGGCATGCACATGTTCAGTCTACATGGGCACCACATGCTAAATAACTGCAGATAATTATGGGAATTCCCACATTAATCTAAACGGAGCCCATGTGCCAAATATCTGGGAAAATAAATATGCTCTTGTTCAATCTACACGGGCCCCATATGCCGAATAACTGGGCGGATAATTATGGAAATAATACCCGCATTTACTCCACATGGGGCCCATGTGTTAATAGCTGGGGAAATACATGGGCTTAAGCTAGTGTTTAATTTACACATTTACATATGACAAATAACAGGGAAGATAACTTTGGGAATGGCCACATTTAATCTACATGTGACCCATATGCCAAATATCTGGGAAAATTCATATTGCAATCTACATGGGTCCAATATGCCAAATTCCTATATGCCAAATTCCCATAGGGCCTATTGTGTCAAATATATAGGAAATAATATTTGTGCCTGTGTTTACTCTACATATATAGCCCCATATGCCAAGTAACTGGGCAGATAGCTGTAGGAATATGTACGCCACATGGGGCCCATGCATGTGCCAAATATCTGGGAAAATGCATGGATTCTTATGTTCATTCTACATGGGCCCCACATGCCACATACCTGGGCAGATAATTATGCCCTGGATTCCCCTCTGACCCACTGTTAATTATACTTTATTTTTAAGACGTTATACGTAGCTACAGTTATGACATGAATGCTCCATTACGGTACTTTTTACTTAATAAGTGTGTGCGCATGCTCAGTAGAAATACCAGTTTGAATGAAGCCAAAGAGTATAAATAGAACAAGAGAGCCAACAACGCTCATTGGGAGCGTAAAAAAACGATACGCTCTACGCAGCTAGTGTAGGACGCCAACTAACGCTTGTATATGTTTTATTACCCAGTACTGCAC
>NW_022727062.1:1534770-1535818 GCF_011630105.1 Anneissia japonica
CTACCGCGCTGCGCAGCGCTGCACTGGGTAATAAAAAGAATATACAACCGTTAGTTGGCGTCCTACACAGGCATGACGTTTTTACGAACGGGACTTTGCTCTCTTGTTCTATTTATACTCTTTGATGAAGCTAGCTAGCGATGATCGGACCATCGGACTTAAGCCAATGAACTAGCTGTCTTGGCAGTTCCGGTGTCCCGTTTCAAGTTTTGAATTCACAAACGAAGCGCCCATTCTAGTGCCGTCGTCTTGTAGCGAGTGTAAAGGAAGGAAGATTCATAGGCCTAAGAAAATTTGCCAAGTCACAGTGAAGTAAAAGTAAGTAATTTATACTTGTGTATGACTGGTGTTGAATTCCCCAACTATACTACTGTGCTAGGCCTAATTCGCGGCCAAAACCATTGCATTCCCTGGGCCTAGGCCTAGATACGGGGATACGTAGGCCTAGGATGCCTTCTTGTTTAAGTGCATGCTGGCCTAGTTTCTTGAACTAGCGTTGGATCGCCAGTTAACTCTCTGGCTAGGGGCATAAGCCAAGGCATATCCTACGTTTTTGTCTTATTATATTTTTCGCCGGTGTATAGGCTAGGCCCTGTCTACCTAACTAATGTCATTGTGTATAGCCTAGCCTAGACTTTGTGATGTAACTTCAGTATAGGGGACCTGGCTGGCAAGCCCTTCCCACCCCCAAGCCTAGGGGGCCTAGGCTGTCCATATATGAATCCACATATACACCAGAACATAATATCATTGTCAAAATATTGAATTCCCACATGATGGAGTGCATTACAATTCAAAGCTGTTTTCTGTTTCTCAAGCATAAAATACTACACTTTATTTAATGGAAGTGGTTATATTTACGTCGTCGTAAACAAATCAGTAAACGATATATTTACGTAAATGAAACAACGCATGCACATTCATACTTTAACAAACTTGCATTTTCAGCACTCAATATTATTAGCGTGGCCTCCCATGGCCGCTTTGATTCCCCCAAGTTCAGTATGGCACTTTAAATTAATTTATAATTTTGTTTTTTATTTTTTAT
>NW_022727062.1:1536449-1537464 GCF_011630105.1 Anneissia japonica
CGCTAATATCGAGTGCTGAAAATGCTAGTTGTTAAGTATGACTGCGCATGCGTCGTTTCATCTACGTAAATATATCGTTTACTGTTTTGATTACGACGACGTAAATATATCCACTTCCTTATTTAATATCAGTATAGGCCTACATCTTTGTGCAGCCTACTATATATTGTCGATCTTAATTGTAAAGTTAAACGTTTTCTTTATTTCTTCTTTATGTTGTGTTTTTGTCAGGAGTAAAAAAAAAACATGCCATCCATAGGCCGTTAATAATGGAGCTACTGTAAGTATTGGCGAAGATGGACACAAAAACTTAAAATTCAATATCCATTATCAGATCACCAGTCCTGAGCTGCAGTATGTGCTACCTGCCAACATACCAGTACTTTCTATGGAGGCATTATAATAATTTTGATCGGTTCTTGAAGATGGTCTCTGTCTCTTTGGTCTTGTGCAAACAATTGGTGAGTTTTGTTGTGAAAACAATAACAATAAGTGAATACTTTATTAAAGCGAATAGTAATATACAGACATATAATGTGATTGGGATTCCATTTCATCACTTTGTCACAAGTTGGTCAATGGTAAGGATTAGATGATGTACGCGTAAAATTAGATTTCATAATTCCATGATATAATAGTAAACAAAATACTACATTGTTGTCTTATGCTAATGACATTTTTAATTAAAGCACAATGTTTGTTATTTTTTTGTTTTTACTTTATTTTCTTTTATTTTAATTGGATTTGATAAACCTACTTTCATTAATATATTTAACTAAGTAATTAACACAGCTTGAATAACTGTTTGTGTACCTGTACAGTAGTGTGCTGAATTTGTGATGTGCAGCCTGAGAGTCACCTTAACACACTACATTATTTAAACTTGCCACAGAACAAAAATTTCAAAATACATCAACTACTTCATGTGATGGAATTTGGTGCTATTATATAATCGTTTGTTTTATTTACATGGTAATTCACTTAACATATTTATATTATATTTTACAGTATTTTC
>NW_022727062.1:1537480-1539361 GCF_011630105.1 Anneissia japonica
TTAACAACATTTAAATCTATCCTGAACAACTTTGTTTCCTGACTTCATCTGAACTGGATCAAAAAGTACTAAGAGGTTTCAAAAGCTCAAGATTGTCAAAATCGGTAAGTTAATAGATTCTAAAAACTAAATGTTCGGGCGAGACTTTTTTATACCTTGTTTATCGAACCCGCCTACTGCAAATATTGATATTTTTAAAATAAAAATAAAATTTTATTTTTGAGCAATTAGCGCACCAACCACCACAAAAAAAATGGAAATTGCAGTAAAAAATTAGTTTTTTAAAATTTTAATTTGCCCTCCACTGCCTTGAAATCTCCAAAGATATACATATTTATATAAATTTTAAATATTTAACCATCCTACTTTACATTCACCAATAAAATTGTATATTTATTTTCTCCTCCGTCTGGATGTTTTAGGCAGACTCTTTGCTGAATAAAAAAACAAAATTTTATCTTTATTTTTAATCTGCCCTCCTCCGATGATCTTTAGAAGAATAAGTACAGTACGCGAAACAAGGCATAAAGGAAGTCTCGCCTTAGCTACTGATGAAATAATATCCATGTAACATAACAATGTTTAGGATTACTGTGTGGATCTAAGCACTACATTGTTACTTTATTATTCGTAAAACCCAATCTGTTTAGCTTCTATAAATATATATTGAATTATAGGATGATACTCTTATTAATAGTACTCAACACATCCTTAATAAAATCATATTTAAGACAATCAAAGTGTTTAATACTGTAAAACCAACTAAACTTTTATGTGCAAAAAAATTTCACAAATACTGTACCATACAGAATTTATTAATATCGTATGTTAATGAGGATTGTAATTATCATGTAATTATTAGCTGTGTCTGGCCAGCTAAACCCTAGCAAATAGGCAGATTTATGCCTGGGCTTTTCTAGCCTATAACTCATGATACGATATTATCATCATAGATGATCTATAGTATGGTGTTCATCTCATGAATAAATTCAGGTGTTAGGGCACATAGAAAGAATTATTAGAATAATACTCCTTTAAAAAACAATGTGATAAGGGTCACGGGTTTTTTTTATAACCGCATCAATATTTCCAAATAGTTAATGTGCGCAGGAGTGATAATCTAACAATTTTTTCATATGTGCCCTTGTCAATTCGCGAAAGTTTCATGTCACAAAAGTTTCTTGTTTTACATTAGTTGTAATGCTGTAATTTAACCTCTTTGAAATTTTTTGTGCACCAAGCCTCATAGTTTTTACAGCCAGGCCTTGCTGAAGACTGAGTGGTTAATTCTAGGCAAATAATTGCGTTGCATTTATCTGTGATGCAATTGTAGAAGTGCTTCGCAATTAGCGTAAAACATGTCACATTTTGCAATGCGATACTGGGTAAATCGAACGCTGAAGCCCAGTAAAAATACTTTATCGTAATTAAAATTAGAAATTCTTATTCACATTCACTTCACACTTCTAATGCATAATAAATGTAATAATTTGTCATAATTGTGCTGTGATGATTGTGCGTAATCCCAAAGTTGTTAGGAGACATGTCACCTATATCAATAGTTCAGACCTAAAGTCAATTTGCACAAAAACCAAAGTCAATGAAAACACTAATTTTCAAAATTTTATTTGTGTTGCATGTCTTTTTTTATTATGATAAATCTAAGTGAGTACTATCTTAAATGCTATTATTTTTAGACCTGTCTTCTTTTTTTTTTTCCCAGGGCCAGTTTGCAGAATTCTGAAATGCAGGGATGCAACTAGATGTGAAAAAAAGGAGGCGATTGAATACTTTCTTAATAACCTTTGTGAAAAGTATGAGGGAAAAAGGCATTCATACTTCTGTTACTATGATTCATGGTGAAACTATTGACGATTCTTA
>NW_022727062.1:1541015-1542784 GCF_011630105.1 Anneissia japonica
TCCCTAAAATGTGCAATTTATAGAGGAAATTGGCCTACCGTAACAAGAAATGCGCGCAAAGAACTTGAGAATTTTAGGCACTTTCAGATGATGCATTTGTCAAGGGGTGGGGAAAGATTTTCCAAAGATGGATATTTTCCCCTTGTCCCCCAGTGTTTTTAATTCTAATTTCGTTGGAATTGATCAAAACTCCCTAAAATGTGCAATTTTTAGAGAAAATTGGCCCATGTTAACAAGAAATGCACGCGAAGCGCGCGAAATTTGAGGTTTTTAGGCACTTTCAGGGGATGAAAAGGGCATTTATAAAGGGGTGGGGAAGATTTTTCAAAGATAGATATTTCCCCTTGTCCCCCAGTGGTTACGCCATCGAGCAGCATAGATCAAAGGAGTTATGACAGTTTTTGAAGTGAAGAAGTGGTTGCAGGGTGTTGTGAGTCTGGTCATTATGATATCTTCCTTTTTATTCTTGTCTTTATTTTTCTCTTCTCTTTTTCTTTTTCTTTTCCTCCTCTTTGTCTTTCCCTACCTCTCCCCTCTTTCTTTTTGATTATTACCCAGCCCGGTACGACGGCTTGGTTAGCCCGGTAAAAACCGTCAGGGGAGGGGCAGTTTCCTCCCCCGCCCCCGCGCCTGTTACGACACTGGCTACCAATCATCCCCCCACCCCGCAACGAAAAATACTTTTCTACGCCACTGAATTCGTTGAACCGTTTTAAAGCATGTGGATTGTATTGTTTTATTGTGAACGCACCTCATAGCGTGTGCCACTGATGCAAAAGTGTAGTTTTTAAATAAAGTTATTTATATTATCATCAATTTTAGCAATCACATGGTTAAAATCTTAGAAACTATGTCAAAATAAGATACAAGCAATCTTATATATCATATAAATAATCTTAGAATTAAACATAAAAATTATAGCAGAAATACCTTTAAAATTCCAATGTAGGAATCGTTAAACAATTGAAATAAGGGAGATCTACATAAGGAAGAATAATTTTGGAAAAATAAAAACTTATTTACATCTACGGTTGAAACTAACTTAAATACAACAGCATTAAGCATCAATAATATGGTACTCAAGATAATCCCAAATGAATAGGCAGGCTTATCATATCAGCGGTACCATTTAGAATTTAAATTACGGGTTTTTCTTTGTATGTTATGCCTGGCATCTGTTTCCATCGGCGAATTGACATAAATATAACATATTTTTTGCCTTTCAGTCTTTTCTTTAATTATTTTAAGTCAATATGCATGTTTTTTTTAAATGTTTATTTGTATATTTTGTAGGTCTTGGGTTCAATTGCTGTCACGGTAACAGGATTTTTTCTTACGACCGAAACAACTCCACTCCCTAAACCTCATATATTGTAAAGCATCGTGTGTGTATGTTTTTCTTGTGAAAAGTAATTGTCACCTACACGTAGGACAATGATATATTCGCTATTGACAATCCTTGGTGCATGTATTTTGTGCCTAAATGAATAAATAATAGATAATACTATAATTATCAGGATATTTATTTGTCATTCAATGAATCGAATTGACTGAAAACATACGAAACTGTGTTCCATACTGGCCGAGCTTGTTCTCGGCCGAAACGGTCCTACACCTGACCTGGCTTTAAATTATAAAGGCCAACTCAGACAGCGTCGGCCGACGCAGCCTGACCCGATTTATCGTCGGGGACAGTCTTAAGCCGTCGTGAGAAATATTAAACACGTTTAATATTCTACTACGCGACTGCCCCCGACGCACACCATCGC
>NW_022727062.1:1543678-1557554 GCF_011630105.1 Anneissia japonica
TCTCTGGATCCGCCCCTGATATAAACCCGGACTTCTACGTACCCTGATTAATCGTACTTAACCGTTTAAGAAAGCTTATTTACTTTTTCAAAAAAAATGTTTTAAAATTTGCTCATTGCTCAAATATTAATGTCAAATTAATACTTAATTAATACTAGTTAATGCTTTTAAATCTTATAAATTATCAATTTTTTTAAGTGCAAAAGACTTTCCCAAATAATCTCCCAGCCCACGTTTTCTACAAAATTTACTTGAGCGGGGTGTAATTCCGTATATTAGTCAAACCAATGACATAGAAAATGGGCTAAAGCAATTGTTTCAAGACAAGTCGTTATACATTTTTCAACACCTCCTTCGACTTTTTCTTCTCAAAATTAATCTTAGATTATGGTGTACATCTTCACTAAAGTTTATGATTGTGTAATCTTGCTAACAAACAGACAGTGGTGAATACATATCATACTTGGCTGACTTGGTTGAGGTATAAACATAGACATTAACCAATTCAAATATGAAATTGACTTTATGAATTGTTTTAGCCCTTGACAGACAAAGCCGTTTTAAATAACAACAAAAAGCTAGTCAAGCAACCTATTCAGAAAAATGATGAATTTCCTTAATTAAGCAAATATGGTTGTAGTCTGGACGAATGTAAAAATATTAAATCCTAATTAATTTCTTCTCACCCATGAAAACTTCTGGCCTGTTAGCTCCTCAAGCTCCCTATCAAATGGTTTGAAGAAATCCTGTAATTTGTTAGTAATATTTTGTGACAGTACAGGGTGTGGCCGACCCTTAGCTTCAACCATACACTCATTAATTGGACGAGCTAAACAATAGAAACGTTTTACTGGGTTGAAGTAAAAATGTTTTTCGGTAAAATATGTTTGCAGTCCAAGAAATTTCTCCATGGTTTGCATAACTTTGTATGGATTTTTAGTTAAATCATTTCCATCAATAAGAAGTATTTGATCTTTTGGGTATTGTTTAAACCAGTACCGTAAGTTGTTTACGTATATTCCCTTTTTTATTATACCATTTCCAATTCTTACATTTCCATTGGCATCTATTAGGGAATCTTCAAGAGAGCTGACGAGGTCATAACTTTTCCCTAGTCTTGCGACGTCTTTTCCAGACCCGCTCTTTTTAGCATTCAGCATGTATGTGAACAAAGTCGGATACAGCACGTGCGACTGGATCACGTAATATAGCAATTATACGCACATCCGAAGGTAAATCCTTTCTGATTTTATCGCGGGTTTGTGGAGCTATATAACCAGGTGATTTGTCTAGCACTGTCTGATTTCGTAAAGCATATGGCATTTGCGATTTATACCAATCTATTCCTTTGAAATAATCAGTAACAAAGTAATGCAGTGTCTCACGCACTGGTGCTATCTGTGGATGAAAACTGATGAAGTGTGTCAGGGTTCCTGTTCCACATTTCTTCACGCCTATTATTAACGCATCTGGCAACCGTTGTTCACATCCACTTTGGCGCAACTGTTTTCTTGGCAGCGCTTTCCTTGGCGTCCCAAATCCAGAAGTGTAGCAATATTTACAAAAGCCTTCATTTGATGAAGGCTCAGCTTGTTCAGATTCTACATCGTTCCGTAGTCTTATATTAGGTGAGGGCCTATAGTATACTATTCCCAGCAATACAACCGTCACTAAGATAAAAAGTAAAGTACTCGCTTTTCTTGCCAGAATACTTGCCACCTTCATTGTTATCATCAAAAGCTGATTCTATAAAAGTGTGTTTAATTTATCTGTGGAATTAAAATTATATTTATACTTTATTAATGATCAAGTGTAGATATGAAAAAAATGTTTAAATCTAATACAGCAGGACTAAAGGTAATTATGAACATTCTAATATTATGGAAAATTTTATCATTGTGACAATAATATTATTATAATGATTATATCATTGCAATGTCTTTAATAACAATGATAATAACAGCAAATACTGCATTAAGAATAATGGTTATATATCAATAATGAATAATCAAAATATAAACCACAAAGACAACGGAGAAGACGACATGCTGACCCAGTGGCTGCGCCGACTACGAAAACAACGATAACCTAATGATAACATTAAAAAGAAATGCAATGAAAGATACAGTATTTTGTTCATGTTTGTCAGAGCGAAGAGGCTACAGAAATTTCTCATAGAAGGAAAAGTAGAAGGAGTTAGAACTAAAAGAAGGCCTAGAAAAACATAGATGAGGGATATTCAGGAATGGACAAAACATGAATATGTTGAATGTGCAAGAAGAGCAGGAGACCGAGACTACTGGCTTACTGTAACAGCAAATCTGCAAGTTGCGGGTGCTACCTCCAGGTAACAGGTAAGGTAACATGTGTGCACATAAACAAATGATGATTGTGCCTAAAAATGTTTGCAATAATGAAATGCAATAATGGCATATTGATTATTATTGTATATTTTCGGAAAATATTTCAGTCGCTCCTAGTCTCTTTCCTATTCTTCCTTCTTTATTCTTTCACATTTTGCGTTATTTTTTATTTATATTTGTGCACATTACACTAGGTTTAGACCTAGGCCTATACTATATACAATTTCAATAGATAAGATTAATTTAACATGGACGTAGTCATTCATATTTAAACAATACATTCAATTTAAATATGATTAATATATATGATAATGTTTAATAACAAACAAATAAAATTAATTAAAACGTGGACATAGTGTCACTTCTACAATAATAAGAATAATATTTTTCAATTTTATAATCAATTTTATATAGCCCGAGTTAGGTATTGACCTAGGCTACATGGCTAACAACAGGTACGTTTTCTCCAATAAAAAGGCTTTTACTATGAATGGAATGACCAGCACGAAGCATGAGCTCTTGCAGACCAAACCAAGTACGTTACGATTTTAATCGTACGGGAAATTTACTTATGATGATTAACATCTATGCAGTATTTCCTTTAAGACATACCTAAAGAAAAGACGAAGAATAATATTTGAATTCTAGTATGTAGCAATGTATTATTTTTTTTACCGGTAGCCGTTCTACTTGACAATTAGGCCTACGTATAATACCCTATTAATTTTACAGTTTATGTAACATTTGTTTTATCCGTAGTGTAATTTATTTTACCTCCATTATTTAATATAAATCGTAATTAACTGCAAAAATTAAAAAAAAAAAAAAAAAAAAAAAAAAAAAAAAAAAAAAAAAAAAAAAAAAACAAGGCAAAAGAAAGTGTTTAAAAAAATGTTAACTTCAGTTGTAATTGATTTTTAAAATTTCGCGTAAGCCTATTGTTATTGATATGACAGCTATTTTTATTACATATTTAGGCGACAGTCACTTTAGCATGCACTCAAGGGTGCAAATCTGTCTTGAAAGGTGGGGGACATTTCGTGAGTGGACACCCACCACAGCGCCACCATGGTTGGGGCTGAGGCGTGACAATTTGAGGAAATAGTACCTCTAGGTGGCCGGAAATGATACTCTTACATAATAAAATTCATCATCATCACATCACCATTATAGTCAAAATAAAGGGCAAAAAATTTGTCATAAGATCAGCTAGCTAGAGAGATCTAATTAATGTGTTATGTACCATAGAAAATAAAACTTAAAACCATTGTATTTGATGTATTTACTTTACTTTACCTCAAAGTCGTGTGCCCACACCCACCTCAGACAACCAGTAGCTGGTACCGGTTTACCGGGTAGCTCAGACATAAAGAGACCCTCAGGGGAGAAGAAAGTTACTATACCAGTTAGTTCACACCTCGCTTTGAGGCTCCGGTATATATAAAGCGCTACGTAATCGAATTACTGTTACATTACATTTGTGGGCAGGGATACCGGTATATTGCACAGTGGCGTAATCTATGTGCTCTCGTGCGGCGGTCTGCAGCCCCGTTTGGGGCCGGCCCTGTTAACATGGTCCTCGATCTAGCAACCTGACCCAAAAGGGCTTTGTTACATAACAGAATAATGTACGTGTATCTAACATCGACTTTATATCATAATTATATCCAGTGGCGAATTAAAAGGGGGCCCTAATTTTTTAAATTCTAAATCTGTGGGTACGTCCAATTTCCGGTCGTTTAGAGGTGCCGTAATCATAATTTTTCTTACCTCAGTCCCAACCATGGTGGGGCTGACGTTGTATTGACCCTTTATCAGTAAAAGTCTCTCTCTGGGCCCTATTAAACATTCCTGGATTCGCCACTCATATCATATCATTTATTTTGTCGTTAGAATGCAATGACAGACATGATTAATATAAAACAAGCACATTCAGGGGTGGCCCGACGGGGGTTCTGAGGTCTCCGAGATGGGGGGGGGGGGCTGGGTGGTCAGTTTTCCCTGACAAGAGCAAAATGGTCGTAGTCAAGCGTCGCTTAAAATGTTTCAAAAGTGATCCAGGGGCGAAACCCCTGAAAATTTTGACAATTTAGGGGTTTCAACGGCTTATTTAATCGACATCGGAGTCTACTATGTAGAAAATACCTATTTTTTTCCCCCGATGAATTGTGCTTTTTCTCCCCGACGGGGTCCTGACCCCCGCTGGTGCAACCCATGAGCACATCTAAAATCCGACAATGGAATTGGCCCAACTCACATTCGTTAAAATCGTCCTGGGTCATTTATGCAGTTTATTTCAACAATTTCCATGCATCTTCGATTTGACTTATAAAACTAGATTGCAGTCGTAAAAGTGAGGGGGTCCAAGATTCCCTCTTAAAAATATTTGGTGGGGGTGGGGCTGTGCCCAAGAATGTACTATATATGAAATTCAAATTCTTTGGCTACCTTTAGACCAAAATTCACATATCCTATGGCGTTGCTTATCATTCGAATGTGTGAGTATACAGATGATAGAGATTTGACACAACTAATCTAACCTTAGTATTCTTAAAACAAACATCTGTCGTGTCGAGCTAAAGCTTAAAAATTACCGTACGTCTTCGTATTCTTAAAACGGACTTTGACTAGCAGTACGACTAAATCACGTGAACCTCACTAAAATAATAGGCCTACCTCCACAGGCCGATTCTTTTAGTCAGCCTATATGGTCAGGCTAAATCACCTACTTGAAATATTTATTTTTAGGCCCTACCCCACTAAAAACATTCTTTTTGTAACTCACGATAAAGTGAAACGAATAAAAACGATTGTATACGTAGGTCTGATATATCTTCGGTGTGTTAAACAAAAAAGACATCAAGTTTGGTTTTCAAATGGCGAAATTAACTTATGTTGCTAGCCACGTACGATAGTTCCTGATTTGCATGAAATCACCATACATTACCACCGACGCGAGGTGATTTCATGTATCATCACCATAACAACAAAAATGGCGGCGCCCTCGATCGGGCTAAACTATAACAGATCTCATAACAAAGAAAATTTCCAAAGGCAGTTCAAATTCTCTATTGTTATATGTTAACGACTAATATAGTTATTGTTATAGAAAATTAATTAAGCGAATGATCATCAATTATGAATTATGAGGAAATATTTTTGAACGGCAGAAGGCAGCTTAATACTGTATTCATCCGCGTTACCGGATCTCTAAAACGATCGTCTGCTATTTGAGCTCTCATTGGTTAGTTTGATAGTCGTTGCTTGCCAGTAGTCTTCAACTAAACTAAAACTATGACTTAATTTAGTCGTACTGTAATTAGAATCGACTACGTAGTTTATGAATGAAATGAAAAAAAAAAAAGTTTAAGTTGCAACTAGGACTAGGTTCGTGAATTGGTAAAAAAAAAATCTCGCTCTAATATCAGTTAAAGATAATATCTTATTGAAATACGAAACAATCAGAAATTCATTTTAATTAATAATTAAGAAGTTCCAATTAAATTGAGGTGGTTGAAGTTCTTCGATCTCACCGGTCGATACATTTGTAATCCAAATAGAAATATGGAAATATTAGTATACATAACTACATACTTACGGTACTTAGTTGGACCAAAGACCCTATTTGGCCGAAGAAATGTCATCAAACTGGTATGGGAAAATTATATTAGGCCTACTGATGCTATGGAATCAACTATTGATTTTAGCCACCGTTTTTATTAGGCCCCACAATTAGAATGTTACGTGTAGCATAAAAGACATAGAACTGCGCTATTTAATAGGGATTATGACGGATTTCAGAAGTAACCTTTGTTTTGTATGACTAAACCTTAGAAAAAAGCAAAACACACAGAAACCGACAGGACAATAGAAGAGAATGGGTACAAGTTAGCCGACACCCTCATTAGTCGCTGATAAAGTATAATATAAGGTTCGCAAACTGTGATAGAATAAATATAGAATATCACATATAGACTGTCTCTTATCCTCATCTAACTGTTGAAATGCTAATTAGCTGCAAATCTAATAAATCAAACGTTGACCCTCTCAGTATTAATAACAGTATAATTACTCAACTTAATTCGTGCAAACTTTTAGGTCTTAATATTTTGAGTGACCTGTCTTGGCAATGGGATACTATGATTTCTAATGGGTAATACCAGATTATTATTATTATTATTATTATTATTATTATTATTATTATTATTATTATTATTATTATTGTTATTATTATTATTATTATTATTATTTTTATTATTATTATTTTTATTATTGTTATTATTAATAATAATATTATTATTATTATTATTGTTATTATTATTATTAATCTAAAAAAAACTGCACTGTTGCAGTGTTTATTGCAGCAAGGAACAAACGTATATTTGTCATTGTTCCGGCAGCAGTTCCTGATCGTACAACGTTATATTATCGACCGCAGCTACTGAGTCCTAGAAAGACACTGTGCACAGATTTTTTTTTTTTTTTTTTTTTTTTTTTGGAGGGAAGTTGAATAGCTCAATGGTTAAGATGCGTTCCTTCTGATCCCAGGGTCCTGAGTTCGATTCCTGTGGCACAGCAGGAATTTTTCTCACGACCAAAACAACTCCACTCCCTAAGCCTCATAAAGAGACTTTGTTTATAAAGCACCATTCTCATCCTGTAAGTGGCAAGTGTACTTGCCACTTACAAGGTGAGAATCCCCTAGCGTCAGGTCTTCATGCTCCGAGTCCTTTGGAGACTCCGCATAGACTGATCCATCCATTATGATTGAATAATGACAGGCTTTACAGTTGTATTGTCTTATGCAGTTCCATTGAATCTTTGAATGTGGTAATTAGTCATTCATTTTATTAAAGACATCTTAATAGGTAAAAGGCACGCTATAATATGCCCATAATGGTTATTGACAAAGATGTAAAAGAAAAATTCACTTGAAACTGATTCTCATTGGCCATTAACTGTACAGGAAAAAGTGAAGTCACCAAAAACAACATATAGAAGAGCACTTAGTGACTTACCAGTCTAGTCAATTTTTTATGGCATTTGTTTAAATTATTGTTAAAAATAACGATTCTTGCAATATTTATTAATAAAAAAAGAAGGTTATTGGTGTTTTTTTTTTAAATTATTTTTTTCACACTTTCTAACCACAATTAGTGCACCTGTTTCTGCAGTTTTCAAAAGAGCTAGCCAACGTCGCGTTATTAGTGGTTCAAAACTTTTGCTTTGTGATGACGTATTTGTGAAATTTAGGCTCCTCAACATGGCGCAGTGGGCTTCACTAAAACCAGCCCATGAGCAATCCAGCTATTATAATAAAAAAAATCAGTGAAACCCAGCAATCCAGCTGTTAAAGTATACAGTAGATTTGTAGCAGGGTTTGGCGCAGCGATTGCGGTTCTGTTTCTGAACCTTAAGGTCGAAGGTTCAATCCCTCGCTGTGCATTTCGCTTGTGTCCTTAGGTAATGCACTTTACCTACGGTTGTCTCTCCCCATCCATGAGTAAAAGCAAAGATAATAAATAGCAGAAGATAGAGCAGCTTCCCAATATAGTGGAACATCCGTTCGATAGGTATTGTGGGTACACGGAGAACAATTTTACCCTGTCCGCACGGCGGCGCTATATAGTAATAATAAAGGCGCCGCTCTGGTTCGTTTGTTTCATGTAGTTTCTCCACTTAGTAAAATGTTTAAATTTTACTCATTCGCGGGAGAGTTCCATCAAATTTAATGCAAATTCGCTGAACAGCTCATTCTTCTGCTATTTAAGTTCTTTGGTAAAGGTGGGTACCTGGTAGGTTCAAACACAAAATGCGCTGATTACAGCTGCAACATTATTGAATTCTTCCTCTTCCACGGAACTGAGTGTATGTTCCATATGTGCTTGATCCAATGGCCAAGGGTAATAAAGGGAAGCACTTAGAGGCCCTGTTTCGCTCTTTTAAGCAATTATAGTTAGGTTTTGAGTACACTGTAAGAAGCCATGAGCCATTAATTCCTGGGAAAAAAATATGTCCTAGGGCTTTTATTTCCTATAATATGATTTATAAGTCAGTTGTGACGTCCATCCATTTTCCTATGGACGTTTAATCAAACTGCTGGTTGTAGAGCAGTAGGCCTATGATATAATCATAAATCCAACTGCTGGTTGTGGTAGCCGGTTGCTCAGTGATCACTGTTCATGTGCATTAGCTGCGCGTATTACAACGATTGAATAAATAAATTGATCGTTGTTAATAGAGTTTATTAGGTGTAGGTAAGCCTAACCTGATGGTAGATATTGTTTAATAGATTAAAATATATTGTAAACATTAATATGAATTATTTCAGCCTTGCATTATTTTTCAACTCTTTTATAAGTCAATACCGTACCTTGTTATTTCATAACCATTATGCCTTTCTAGGCCTTGGCATGCATGGTGTAGGCCTCTTTTGTGTCAACCAGTGCCCCGTAGAGCAATTTGTTTTATATTTTATAATTTGACCATCAGTTATAATCATACCAATGGGGAAAAGCCTTATATTCTGTTTTACAAACATAAGTCTATAGGTTAGCAATTTTCCTCTCGCGTTTGGGAATAGGAATACTTTACCATTATACATACCGTACCTTATGCTTCAACCATCAGTCAATTTAAATTTAAACTAAAAGCTCATCAATTATTATTATTATTATTATTATTATTATTATTATTATTATTATTATTATTATTATTATTATTATTTATTATTATCATTATCATTATTATTATTATTTTATTATTATTATTATTATTATTATTATTATTATTATTATTATATACATTTTTGTCTGTAAATTTTGAGTATCTTCTAACTGATATGCAAAAATTATGTGGAATACTAAAATACTCAAACGTCGTGTTTCTGGTTACATAATTTGAACTCATTAGATATAGTCATAATAAGGTAAAGAAGGAGCTTGGTGTGAACTGGGTAAATCTGGCAAAAAACATATTAGAATGAAGTTTGAGGAGGCCATCGGCCAGCAGTAGCCTGACAGGCTGATGATGGTGGTTATGATGGTGGTGATGATGATGATGATGATGATGATGATGATGATGATGATGATGAAAGTAAAGAAAGAAATTACAGGGAAATAAAGGAAAAGAAAGAGGTGGTAAGAAAGGAATAGGGAAGAAAATGCATGAAAAATATAAGAATATACTATATTTTCAAATTATTTACAACTTCACATAGTAACAGTATATTTATATTTATGGTTGATTTATTTATTTATTAGGTGAAACTTTTAATTGTGTATTGAAGTTGTATACAAGTAATTAATAAATGGAGTGTAACTTTTAACAATTTCATGTCTTTTTGCCAAGGAAAGATATTTTCATAAAACACTTAATACCTGTACATACGTAGACATTTAATGGTTTACTTGCAAGAATTTCGTTCATGTTCACCTATACTTAGTTATATTATACCGCAATTGTAGGCTACAGTAGTTGTATACTAAACTATTTAGGTAATGCAAGTTTAAGCAGCGATTCAGCTATACACGTGGAACGTGTTTTTCCCTTAAGAAAATCGATAGTAAAATGAAACGTAAAGTATACTTCAATTATAACTTAATCGGTGGTTGCATTTATTATTCCCATTATCAATGCTTGTTCACTCTCTAGGCATTAGAATCACAAACAATAGGGTGAATTGTATATATTGTAATTTGCAAGAAACGAATCAACCTAGTATAGATAAACCAACATTACTAAGACATTGCCAAAACTATCATGCCAAATAAGGCCTTCCTCTCAAACAATTGCATTAAATACGAACCCTTACAGACAAAAAACAATGATTTTCAAGTCAAAACGCTTTCGATGACATGGTTTTAAGATACTGCATATAATATAAAATATCTGGTTAAAATCATTAATATCGTTACCAGGATGTTTTACATTGTGTTCCTGGGAAAAACGAAAGAAGAACTACTAGCTAGGCCTATACAAACAAAAACAAAAAAACCTCAATTCAATGAAGAAAAAAAAAACAAAAACAAAAAAACAAAAAAAAACTTTCTACACGGTTACAACGGTGGTATTCATTATGTACGGTAATTAATATTTGATAAAGCAACCCAATCAAAGTTACCCATACCAATGCAAGCCTACCCCATCTGGTCGTCCCTTTAAACACTTTAAACTATCCTATTTTTTTTCCCTAATGTATTTTTAACTACTACCACGACATGATAGTTTCTAATGTATTTTTAACTACTTCCACGACATATGATAGTGCAATGGCCTATAATAGTTACGACTATGTTCAACCAATATAAATCATTAGCAGGAGGCATAAACTTACTTTATATTTTCGAGCAAAGAATAAAACAAATGAAACAATGAAACTATACAGTCAACTTTACCCCATACGACTGACACAAATGCCCCAATGTAGTTCCCAAACAACAACAAACTTGTGCAGATAAAAATGATTTGCTTAAACTGTACTAACCTAAACACATTATTGCTATAAAGATACATTTTGATATGAGAGTTCCATAAGTATAATATAAAATCATTTTCATTGCAATTGCTATGTTTATGTTAGGTTCCTATTATTATTATTATTATTATTATTATTATTATTATTATTATTATTATTATTATTAGAATTTCATTTTCAACATCATTTCATTTCATCCGTCCGTTTAAATCGTTCACCACTTAGGCCTATTCGAAGAATCTTCTTGCTATATGCAGTTCCCAGTAATGTGATGTTTTTTGAAGCTCAAAGAATTATTATTATTATTATCATCATCATCATCATCATCATCATCATCATCATCATCATCATCATCATCATCATCATCATTATTATTATTATTATTATTATTATTATTATTATTATTATTATATACGTTAACATAAATTAATTTCGTACAATTTACTAAATTAACTATCGTATCGAAGAAATACGTACCAATGAATTATATATTTTGTGATATGGTGATAATGATCAAAATCGACGCTTGATGCAACATTAGGTGTAACAGTTAGCGAAGTGCTACAATCCCGGTGTGAAAACATTAGTTTAGAAGGATCTCAGAATAAATGGATCGTGTATAAAAAGCTGCTACATTTAACATGTGGCTTTGAAAAGACTATACTGTATGCAGATATTTTAAGCTCTAAAAGTTCGAAACTGGAACACGTCGATCTATAATAATTTATTAATAATAATTTATTCACTTATATTGCGCAAATTCCATCACTATGTTCAAATGACGCATTACAGAATTCAATTAAAATGTATTAAAATTTACAATTCAATATTAGAGTAAAACCATTAAAATTCCATAAAAATATGATCAAAAGACGTAATATTAAACAGTCAATTAAAATGGATAAAAATTTACAATTCCATATAATAATAGCATCACATTAATTTAGAGTCAATCAGGGAACAGTAAAATTTAATTTCACTGTTCCTTGAAGTCAGTGGGGTGCACGCCGCCAACCAAAAAATATTCGCGCACACATGCTTCCAAAAAAAAAATCACGTTCAGTTTACCTCCCCTAATCATTGAGCCCCACTTCACCCATCGCACCCTAGTCAGCTGCCCCGCCCCATCAGTGGCGACTTTAGGATATAATTTTTTGGGGTGCAAGTTGTCCAACAGGGGGACTTGAGCTCGTAGGCTCGAGCTGAGGGAAGGGGCTGAGAGGGGGTTCCCTCCCAAATGAGATTTTTTTTAAGAATAGCAACCTCTGATGGCCGGAAATGGCACTCTCAGACTGTGACAGACATGTGTTGGCTTGGTGTGGGCCTATTTTTATATGTTTTACGGTCTGACTGCCCGACGAGCTCTGTCCGGTGGGGGGGGGGGTGGATTGACCTGTCCAGCGGAGGACTTTAAGCCCCCTGTCTCCTCTCTGGAGCCGCCACTGCTCCCCATCCCCTCCATTTCAAAAGTCCTAGATACGCCACTGGTTATAGCTGACACCAGATGTGATCTATAAATACTATTAGGCATAACCTCTACACACAGCAATACATTTACTAAGGGGGAAAAAGAAACCTAAGCCTATCTTCTCTCGTCCTGTTCGTCACTCCCCTTGACATCACTTGCTAATAAAGCAAGTTCAAGATGCGTAGGCCTAGATATTACTGCACATAGCTTATCCACGAATAGTAACCATTTCCATGTCCAAGATTTGAGTGGTACTGGTTTTCATTTGCTTGATGCTCACAGGTTCTAGACCCGACGATGTAATGAAATGAGGAACACTGAGAACTGTGTCTACATGTGAGAGCGCATTCGATGATTGACTTTGTTTGGTGCCGGACTCCTGTGGAATCAGATTGGAAAGTTTGTGGCTGTTTGGTAATCTGAAACAAACCGGGACACTTGGAAATATCTGGAAGTAAAATAGAAATAAACAATTTTAAAATTTTCCAAAAAAATTAGTATTCGTAAATTTAGTATTTATGAGGATGGCTTATTATAATGCTAATTATTAATAAATATAATACATTAATGTTGAAAATTTGTTTCGCTAGTGGGGTAGAGGTGAGCCTTTGGAAAGACTCTCGCATCATCAGGAGTAAAAAAAATACAAGCATGGTAAGATGTAACATCTGATTTAGGAAAATATTCCGAGTCTGTCTAAATTACGCTCTTGTTAAGGTTGAAATTCCAGACTCACCAATCGCGCCAAATAATTCCACAAATTCCACACAAATACGCTAATTACGACAGTATTTATTTAAAACAATAGTGTAGGCCTACAACTGGTGTAGAACCTATTGCTTCATAAGAGTGATGAGTGACACTTCGATGCCTACTGTACAAACCTTTGTTCTGCGCGACTTTCATCTCAACTTCATCCAAGGCACGGTCATAGAACTGTAACCAACTGACATTTGCATGAACGCCATCGAAGTTCGCTGCATAATTTCCTAATTCAAACTGATCATAACTGACATCAAATTTAGAGAAGTCAGTTGTAGACAAACTTGCAATTTCACCGTTCCTCCAGAGAAAAAATGTTTGGCTCAATACGTCGAAAGTTACAGCTAGAAAGGTCCAAGTCTCAGGCAACAGAATGTTGGCGCTCGTTATCACAGAACCCGCATATGAAACTGATACTTCAGAGTTAGACATGCCAACTTCAGACTTCATCTGGATAATTTCGAATTTCGTAGACGAGTCTCCAATTATGAGGATTGGACCGTTTGAGTCAGGGTAAGGGTAAATGTCGAAGGCGATGGTCATTGATTGTTTGAATTTGAGCTGCCCGTTGAATGGTATTTTTGGCATTATCATTTGTTGGACCCTGACGTACATCTCTTCAGTATAAACTCTGTTCATTTTGCTTACGATTCCAGAGGTTAGTTGTAGGTATTTTGAGGTGTAACATAGATTTGGTGGAACCAGTCTCTCTTCTAAGAATATAAAAAGATAATATTAAATAAATACTAAGAGTCCTACTAACTATTTGAGGCCAGAAGAAAATTGGTATTTTATGCAAGTTATATC
>NW_022727062.1:1557587-1577060 GCF_011630105.1 Anneissia japonica
ATATATATATATATGCATATATATATATACATATTTGTATATATATATATATATATATAAATGGGTGTCATTTTGAAATGAAATAACAGTGTTTTAGTAATAGGCGGAGGAACATGTTGCAGAGCAACATCCGAGGGCCCTTTAACGAGCGAAAGTGGGTTTGGGAGGGGGTACCCCCACCCTCGTACGGCGTACCTAAGAAAAAAAGTGTTGAATTTTGAGTTTTGAATTGTGTTGCAGTGTTTGAATTTCGAATGTATAAACACTATTTTAAAGTAAAATTCCAACAGTCAAAAACTTTTATTTTGTAGTTAATTTATTTTCAATAACAATAAAAAAATGGATAGCACATCATACAGTGTTTGTACTGTATTTATGTATTTTCTTTCATATTGTTTATTTTTAAACTATTTACATTCATTGAAGTTCAGCAATCGGATTCTATCTACTAACTAGTTTTCTTACTTTCATCTACATAACAGCTAGTACTGTGCCTTTTCTTCATGCAGGTATTTTTATTTACCTTTGCAAATATACAAAAAATAAATAAATTATAACAACTTCTATTTATAATCAAAAAGGCAAAATACTGAAAAAACAATGAGATACAAAATTGGTAATCAAAAGCTTAAATTTAAACGTAAAAGTAAAACAGCCAGTGGGATAAATGCCTAGCTTTTTGGGACAGAACACTGTCCTTCGTCAGGGCTAACTTTTCTATAATTTGTTTTTATTTATTTATCAGCTACACAAAATAAAAATATATTCTTCTTGCATATAAAAAAAAAACGCAATGGAATACACGTTCTTATTATCTAAATATTGTATTTGTATACAATGGAATAATAATCTACATTGCTACAGCCCTCGAAATTAGAGTCGGCATTCTTCAATTTGCCGAGGTGCCCGAAGGTAACGACGGCACTAATTTACAGAGGCCCTTTTGTTGTCAAGATAAGCTTAGAATGTAGCATAAATCAACGGTGAACGAAAATCATATCTTCTCCGAGTTTTTATTTGTTTAGTGATGTTAAAATGCATTAAGCAAACATATATTTGTAAAAACAAAGAAATTTCTACTTGTTTAAAAGTTGTTACTGAACAACGCACGATCGATGGAGTTTGATCTACGGAGGGTTGGCGTTCGTAAAAAAAATTGTTGTTTTTATTAAACGTATAAGTTAACTTGATACAGTATATATTTATTTCAATCATTAAATAGATTATTGAATCATTGTTATCTTTTCAAAAAAAAAGATCATGCGCCGGAATTGGTCCATTTGCATTATTTTTAGTTTACTCACGTCATGACCACCGTACCTACGAGCGAGGATGCGAATGCTCTCTGCATCCACACCCTGATCCACCTCATACCGTACTTTGTAGAGTGGCTTGTACATACAGCATGGCCTTTCTCTCAAATCAACTGTCAATTTTATTTTTGTTAGTGACGACGTGGGAAAATGTGTTAATGAAACATTAAAACTATTTGGTTGACTTACTTTATTTGTGATATCTTACAAGAAATAAACGCATATTGCATGCCATTATGACGGACGAGGTTGTTTACTTCTTGCTTCCTAGCATACTTCGTAAGTTGGATCACGTGGTCTTTCTCGATTTTCTTCGCTCGATCGGGGTTAATTAATTTAGTTATGTAAATATGGCAATTATGCTAAGAATTAAAATGGCGTGTAATTGTGAGGGTAAAGTAATTATGGTAGGATTAAATGGTATTGCTGAATCCCCAGAACCACCACATTTTAGTATTAATAAATGCATGATTTATGTATTTATAGATTATGTTGTTGCTATTTTTTAACATTTAAATGGAAAAAAAATAAAAAGTGTTATTCATGGCTTTTTTTTATCTTTGAATATTTTATCATTGAATATGTAATTTCTGCAAAAAGTAAAATGTAAATGGCAATTTATTTGATGTTAGATTCCTGTTAAAAACTAAATTATTTCCGTTTAAAAAAATGCATATAATGATTTTTTTTTAAAATCAGTTTTAATACAGAATTTTATTATTGGGGCCATTTTTACCTACCTGTCATTTGGGGCCATTTTTACCGGGGCCATTTTTTCCTGGGCCATTTTTTCCGGGGCCATTCTTACCGTACACCAGTTTTATCATTCCCGTCCGGAGCTCCAGCTTTTTATAAACACTCTGGTTTGTGGAGAAAATTCTTTTAGTGAGCAAGTTTTGTGTCATTCAACGTTATCCCACCATTCATCTAGTAGGCTTCGTCAATAATTACAGTATTTGTATTGTTAGTTGTATCTCCTATTTTCGGAAGTAAAACTTAAAATCAACCAATGTTAATTTTTCATGTTTCTTTTTATCAATTGTTTTTCTTTCTCATCGACCAAATGAAGTATACTGTACTGTACTTCGTTTCCAATTCTAGTTGTGTACAGTATATTCTGTCCACTTTTTTTATTTTAATGACAACATTTTAGACTGAAATTATCGTACCAAACAAAAATAGATTTATATTATTACATACTATATAAAAATTAAAAGTAATTTTGATTTCAATATGCATATGTATGGTCAGCTAAATAGGTAAATTCGAATCCTCTACACAGTATGCAGTGATTCTAATGTACTCAAGTTTCGTATGGCATGGAATTCCATGGTTGTTACACCTTATAAAGAAATCTCTCTGTTCTATTATTGAAGGTTTAATTGTTTGCAACGTTTTATGCAAAACACTTTAAATTATGCTATTATACACTTTAAAAACGTTTTAAATTTTAAGGTTAAAAGACTGGCAGCAGTTGGCGTTATTATTAAGTTTAAAAAAAAATTACAGTTCTTTCTCTGAATTTGTATACTGTATAATAAAAAATAACGATATAGGCGTTATTTTTTTTATTTTATTTTATTTTTTTGAGAGCCCACAAAACAATATTTTGGGTAAAAGATTATAAATTATATAAATTTAAATACACACATTAATTTAGGCAATACAGTCATCAAATAAAGCAAGATAGTTTTGATTTTTTATTCACTCAAGCTGTATTAAGCCTACCGGCGGTTATTTTAGAAATGATGTACCGTACTGACCACGCTGCAGGTACGTCGTCGTCGATCATAATGATTACTCTGCCAGTTTTTCGTTTTGTCGCGCAAAGGCTGTGTACATGTTGCTTTTTTAATGTGATAATTAATATGCAGCATATACCGTGAGGGAAGTAAGTTATAAAGTTAATATCGTAACACAGTACACCGTGCACTCTGTTTTCATAATGCAACACCCATTATTATAATGGCAGTTTCTGCACATAACTAAGCGCTTGACAGATCCGGTCACCGACGAGCACGTTTCCGATTGGACGTACTACTATATTATTCACAACCAAGACCCGCCTATATTTATCAGTTATCAGTCTTGACATTTACGACGTACCCCAAGGATAAGACAATTAAAAGACCATAAAAAACAAATAAGGTCCAGCCTCAGGTGACAAAGCTTCGACTGATAATGGCTTCGTTGGAAAATCTAAGCCGAAGCAGCTGAGTTTGCGCTCTTTTTCGCAAATACATGGAACAACGCTAGTTCTCGACGCACTACGAATAACAGAGCTCAATGATACACCATCATACATTTTAACGACAAGGTTGAATCTCCGAAAAGATATTGATCTCTGTTATTCGCAGTGCGTCGATAACTAGCGTTGAATGCTTTTAGAAACAGAAATGGTCTCATCGAAAACATATTTCCATTGTAGTCATAAAACAATACTAACCCGCTTCAAGATATCCGTAAACACGTACTTCACAGATGTGTAACTTTTTTTCTCTACTCGGAAGCCAGATCATGACATATTTGCCTTTTAGTGCAGGTACGCAATTGAAGTCAAGGATAGCACTAGTACTCACATCACTCTGAGATGCTGGGTTGCCACACATGTTTTCTCCACTCATATTCTTTAAGATATTACCGATGCGTATCTCTGCACCCACCGCTTCATTTGCATCTGTACGTAAGGATAAAATCAAATGGTTTAATTTTAAACAACACTAACTGCATGCCTAGAACATTTTATTCAACTATAGGCACAAATGCCAAGAGTGCCAAACAGCGAACTTAATCACTGCGATTCAGAATACATAGCTCAAGGGCCCACACTGCGTTGCAAAACAATGTGTTCTCCAACACATCATCGCGGGCGAACTGGTTCGCGGCCACTGGGCAGACCGAGTTAAAGTCAGGCTCAGGAGTAGAAAAGATGATTTTTCTAAGACACTGAATAAAGGAGGTTTGACGAAATTATCAGGAATGGAATAACAAGATATAGATTTTTGATTATTTAAAAAAAAAGTCTGGGAATTTGGGGTTATGCCCCTTAAATATTGACAATTCTCCCTGCGAAATTGGGAGCGGATAAACGAATAGTGCTCTGGGGACTTAGGCCGCGAAGATTAAACGCAAACATTCATACAAAGTGGTAATGTCAGATACCCTTCATATCTTAAAGGAGTCCAAGTTCCACCTCTGAGAAATTTGGAGGTAGTGTTGGCATGAGTGTACGTATCAATTCAGCACAAACTATAACTGGTGCTGAGGTGAGCAAGTTCATTAAAGATGGGTACCTCAAACTACGAAAATGGCATCAGATTATTAATGGATATTTCAATATGACATTGGGAGAGTGGAACTAACATGTACCGGTACTTTTTTTCTGACAGATTGTTCAGACAAAATAACAGTGAGCATTAGAAGAGGGGTGTGGAATAGGTTTATTTTTCATGATGAAAGGCGCCATGTATACCCATTAGCAGTACCAGTATCAATCGGGAATCATCGTTATTCAAGCACTTTTTAAATTTTTTTTTTGAAGGTGTTCTTGATATGAACGTATATTATGGCTTTTGAAATAACCGGCAAATATTTTAGGTAGGAAAGGGGGGTGGGGGCGCGGGTGGTAAAGTCCTGTTAATCCACCATTTAAATCTTCTCGTCGGTCAACCCAATGGACTGGCGTTCGTCGTGTTAGCTTACAGATGGATTCTTCGATCCGCGCAAGCGTGCAGACTTAAGCCAAATTCAGACGTAAGTAAGTTCCCTTTTGATAGCGCCATACTGGGTATGACTTTACCTGCACCGACAAGATTTATTGCCGTAACGGACGTCACGCTGTACTCTGCCTCGAGTTTCACTTTTATAAAGTCAACCCCTTGACCATTATCTGAAAGAATAGTACGTATATTATATTAGCGTGTTTAAAAAATAACATTACAGGCGTAAAGAATATATAGGTGTACTTAAGTTTCGATATGGCAATAACATTGTTGAATTGCTACCTTTGTGTTTTAGATGCTATCAACGACAGCATCAGATAAAATTAATAATGAATTGCTACCTTTGTGTTTTAGATGCTATAAGCGACAGCATAGGATAAATTAATGAGGCAAGCCTATATCAAGGAGTTTAGTAAATGCGATCACATAGCAATAAAAATACAGACAACAAAGGCAATAAAGGAAGTAAAACTCTTGCCTGGAGGAAAACATTGGTCTGATGGTGTGTGATCAAGTCCATCTGTAATTTTATCTGTGAAATTTTCTCCCGCCTCCACATTAATAGCTTTTTTATATGATAGATATTCTGAAAAAAAAAGAAGAAAAACTGCCTTCTTTTAGTACCTGTCTCTTATACACATCTAGATGTGTATATGTGTGTGGGGGGGGTGGGTGTGTGTGTGTGTGTGTATGTATGTATATTATTGGCACCAAATTATTGAAGATTGACAAGTTTTTGCTTATCGATTTTGTAACCCAATCAGAATCCAGTCATTGTTCATACTGTTTTCTACAGCAGCGTACTAGGTTCCATGGGGCCTGGGTCGTGACTGTCATTGGAGTCACTGACGCATATAAATAAAACGCATACAAGAAAAAAAAATAACACGAAACACGAATGAATATGAAATGCAATAGAAGCAATGACACAACATATATTTATGAGTATACATTATATCATGAATTGCCGAATATTGTGAAATACATTTAAAAAGTAAACAATTAAGTAAATCACCTTATGAATGCACAAGGTACAATGGATAGAAATGAATAATGTTTATGAGCAGAATATTATCATGAGTTTATATAAACACTAAATTTAGGCTATATAACTTAATAATGATTACATAAAAGATTTTAATTTAAATTTTGAGCAAATAATATAACCTAAGCTATTAATAACAATACTAACATATATACTTAATATAAATCTATACCTAGAAACACTGTGTACATTGTATGCTTTATTGATCGTCTCAATCTTCCTATATTCAGAGCCGAAGTTAGCTGGTCCCGTGCCAATCTATAATTGATGTCTTTTTGTGGAGCACTGAAATCAAGTTGTTCCTCCCCAGTACGGCCTGATTATAAATCAACAGGAAATCTACAGATAGTGTGTGGGTGTGTGTGTGTGTGTGTTGGAGGCGAGGGGGTTCAGGCTTGTAAGAGGGGTGGGAACCCAGGGAATAAACTTTTTTGTGCTATGCAACAGCAACGATAACGAGATTAAACAATTCCAAACATGCCATTGACTATCCCTGGACCTAATCGGTGGATCGCTTTGCTCTCTAGTTTTACTTTTGGTCCTATAACGGGGGCAGATGCAGGAGGGGTGCAGACGGTGCGATCGTACCCCCTCCCATCTAAATTGTATTAAACCACACCCCCTCTAAATTGTATTAAGAAAAATAATTGTTGTATTATATTGTTGACATTAACTATTGGTAAGATTTTTAAGGTATGTGAGTGCAAATTCTGGCCACCCAGAGGTCCATTCTCAAAATGTTCGTACCTCAGCCCCACCATTGTTGGACTCTCATGCACACATGGACGCAGCTCATGAGGTCAGGGGACACGTCCCCCCCCCCCCCACACATATGTTTAATGGAAGGGGTCGGTCCCTCTCACTTTTCGTCCTCAATGCAATCATGGTTGGGGCTGAGGTGGATGTGGCCTCAAGTAAATTAACTACATCAAAGAAAGTGTTTTTTTTTTTAGTTTTATTTTCACTCATAGCAATACATTGCATATCAATACAATTAACACGACATAATAATAACAGAAATTTATCCTTCTACAATGTAAAAAAACCATTCAATATAAAATAATAATCCAAATAAATAAGTCTAGTTACAATTAATTTCAATTTGTTAAAATTAATTAATTATTTAATTAAGTCTATTTACATTAACTAATTATTACAATGGAAAAAAAAATCATTAACTAATTATTACAATGAAAAAAAAAACAAGTTACAGTATAAAGCACAACTCATCTATAGCGTTATACAGTAATTAACTCTTCAGGCCAAACTTGACAAGTATATAGTGAAATTAATATTGTACGTTATTCGAAATTCTGCGGTATCCATTAATTTGAGTGTTATTTGCAATTATAAAGCATAGTATATTACAGCCTGTATATTCTAAACTCATGTTTTATTCAATTGCATATATAATATTTCACAATACCCTGTACGTTGTGTAAAATTTAATATATCGCTGTTATTCATTGTATTATAATGTACTTTTATTCCTTTACTTGCAATTCATTTATTCATGGAGGAATACGCAACTGACTTCATTTAGTTATGGCACTGATACGAAATTACATTTTGAACAATTTATCTTTTTCGCAATAGATATAATGTACATTTGATTTACGAACAATGATTTGGTCATTATTTTGAATCATGCCACTATTTTCTGTGTTCGGATAGCCTATAGCATTTTAACCTGCATGTGCGTGGATCGGTGGAGGAGAGGTGGAACTCGTCCCCCACCCTCGCTTTTCAAATTAGGGGGACATCATATCTTTTGTCTTTATGTGTGCAACAGTTATCAGAGGCTAAATTCATTGTGAAAACAATGTACTGTACGTTGTTAAAGTTGAAAGCGTTTAAACCTATTAGACCAACGTTTTTACAAACTTAATCTTATCTGCATACATAGATGACTGACTTTTTTTCTAATCAAAAAATAAAATTATATTTAGTCAATTGAATTGTATATAACCGTTATTAAACAATAATTATACAGCCTTTGACATGGATAGGTCTATCTATTTCGACTAAATTAAGTATAGTGATGCCACAAGTTTATGAACTTCAATATTACGTTGACTTAATCTCGTGACATCGTGATAATGATAAATTAAGCTATAAATCACGTTTTTGTTTGGGAAATAAAAATGGTAACTACTGTTTTGTGTGCTACCTATCTTCCTAGTCCTGTTTGACCGTAAATTAGACGGTTAGTATTTCCACTCATAATAGTGTAATCGCCAATACTACTTACACAAAACTGAAATTCAAAAAGAGGAGAAAAGCAAAAACCTCTTGATTGAATTTACAGTACATGCAGAGACTAAATTAGAGTGACTGTTTTAAACTTATCCTATTTGTTGTTCATGGTTCGAATACGTCACAAGGTAATCAGTATATAATAAATTATTATTTTTATGAATGTTAGTTTGCACGAAATATATAAGGGGGCATGATTGGTAACACCATTATGTAGTACTGCTTATGGCAGGTTTATGGCATACTTTCTTTCAAAATGACTGAATAAAATAACTCCTCAGTTGACAAAAATGTATAACCATAAAACAATTCTCGAGGACCTGATTTTTTTGTCGAGAAAAATGTCATTTGGAGGAAAAGTAATACTAACCTGCGTAGCAGACTTCGGCGTTTAGACTTCCAATACTAATCACAATTATCTTCCAAATATTGATATACATGGCAACGCAAATGAAAATCAAAGCCAAAGTTAAATTAAATTAATATTTATTCTCGCTGTAGGCCTATGTCTATGCTGTATTTAAAGCTTGTAAACAAAAACAAACTGTTAGCAGATGCTTACCAAGCAAGACTGACAAAGTACATTTTTATTTTTGGAGTCATCGTAAGTCACGCCTTCTCAATTAATACTGACATGCGTTATCTATGGCCATGACGCTGCGTGATTGGGCTTATTTAATGATATTTTCATTCATTTTTATTGATATTCAAAATAAAATATACAAAAGAAAACATTTACAAAGATCAGAACGCAACATGAATAATCAGATCAACGCAGACAAAATGTCGATTCAAATATCTATAACAAGTAATCAAACACATGACATGCGTTATCTATGGCCATGACCAATTTTACAAATTTTACAGCTTTACTTACAAGATCAATTATTTTGTTTTACAATGTTATTTTACCATTATTATTTTCTGTTTCAAGCACGACCACATTCACCTATATGACGGATTCCTCACATTTTTCCAATTAGATGTCTTGCATTCCAAATCGTACAATATGAACATAGCCTATTACTAGTTCTGTTTTACTTAATTTCTTATTGATTGTTGGCATTGCTGGGTTTTACCTTCAGCAATTGCTTGATTCTGTTCTCTCATTATCCCTACTTATAAAACCTCTGCTATGGATTTCAAAGCAGCTAAGTGTGCATTTGTACACTTTCATTACAATATCTCTGAGCTGCTGAAGAGAACATCTTCAATCGGCTAATCCGGTAGCCACTGTGTGGGCGCTGAACCCCTGACCCACGGGCCAACTCCGGCCTGCCAAAGATTTTGACGCGGTCCGGCGCATACAGGCAAAAATCGTGTGACGATTTCATCTAGGGTTGTTGCGAATCGGTCTAGCTAGGCCTACTGCCTACATACTGTAATTCGTTAATTGCATCGTTGAAATAGATCATAGGCCTTAAATATTCCTATTAAATTTTCAGTTTCTTTAGATTATTAGAGTCAATTGATTCAAGGATTTCTTTAATTATTCATACAAGTTATTAAATTTAAAGTCACTTTTTTCGGGTGGTAATATACCTTGTTTTACGAATTTCATTTTTCCAATTACCATTTTTCCAACGAACGACGATTGGGCGAGTGTTTGTCCTCTCTTTCTGCGGGCACGCGTCGTAGTTCTAGATGTAAACTATGATGTAAACACATTTGCCTAGAATTCATAACAGTGCGAGATATGACCATTGAATTGGCCTTTTTCGCACAAGACCTAAAAAAGTTCAAGCACACAGTGCACTTATGACAAATATTACACAGTTGGGAATATGAATATAACATTGGGTTACAAAGATGACGTCACGATTGACTTATGATATACATTATTCAATAAAAATTATTTTTATTTTTGGAGTTTATCCGTCTCGAAGATTATCTCATTCGTTTAGAAAAAAAGGGCAGATTTTTTTTTCAGAAAAAATCATTGACAAGAATCATTCAGAAAAAAAAGTAGATTTTTAAAATAAAAATATCAAATGACAAAAATATATTTTAGGTGTGACTGTTATAAAACAAGTAATGAATATTTTTTATTCTCGCAATGGAAAGAATATTTTTATTTATTCGTTAAACGATTGACTGTTGCATTCAACTCGGCTCCGCGCCTCGTTTAATCGAACAGTCAATCTTTCAACTCATGAAAAAGTTCTTCCCATGGCGCTCATAAACATTCATTTATAGGCCTACTGTACTATTTTATACCCCTAATTTCCATTACAATGGAGCCCTATCAGAATGAACATTTCAGATCTTTGTAACCGCGAGTCATAGAGAGTTGATTTTGGTGTCAAACTGTTCGAAATATTTTATTATATGTCTCACTTACGGTATTGTTGTGCTTAGTGCGCTCTATACTAAATATAATTGGTGTATGTCCCATACTCGTTTTTTCTCGAAATTAATGTAATCGTTGGTGGCACTGTCCAGAATGAAGAAAGAAAAATAATTGTGGCAAATCTAAACAAGACCGAACACGTGCGTGGTCTATCTTCAGTGTTAAATTTTTAGTTATTTCGCAAATTTGGAAGCTTATTCAAGTTGAAAATAGTTTTAACAGAAAACGGTGGTAAGTACACATACCCTTTATTATTTTAGGCCTATAAGGTCTATAGTAATATCAGTTCTAGGTAGGAATTAGAATAAGAAGAGAGAGTCCTGTTTTTCGGATGTTCGATCCTCTCCGATCAAACGTAGTGAAATGTGCTGCGTGTGTAAGTTTTGTTTGTTTAGGCCCCTATGCTGGTTTAGGCCAACGCCTAGACCTATGCTTGCTACTAGTACTAGTACTAAAGTATGTATTTTTTTTTTAATTCAATATTTAACGACAGCCTCGGAAAGCCCTTTTTTCTTTTTGGTTTAGTTTTAGCCTATGTTGGCTACGCCTAGCCTAGGCCTCCATAGTCTGATAGAGATGTTTTCGTTAGCAGGTCAATACGGCAATAAACCAAAATGGCAATAACCAGAACGGCAATGATAAAGTACCAAAACGGCAACAGACCCAACGGCAATGACAAGAGCAAGCGCCACCGGGCATGGGTGAGCCGCAGTTTATAAGCCCTATAAAATTATTATTAGTTTATCCCCCTATCTGGGCAGGAAAAGTGATGAGGGAGGGAGGCTTTTTTTTAAATTTTTTTTTGCTAAAGCCAAATATCACCCTTGTGGGTTGTTTGCTGGTGCATTGATATTCAAAGTAAAACATGATTTAGGTAATGCAAAGAATATCTACTAACTATTTAATAAAATAGATGAAAAAAATAAATAAATTAAATTAAAAAAAAAAAAAAAAAAATTTAAATTTTGTTTTTTCCAAAAAAAAAATTTTTTTCCCAGTACCATAGAAGACGTGCGCGCGTGGGTGATAAACTAATAATTTTTTTTTATTGGGCCTTATAATTTTCCAAATCATTTCGAAATTAGACCAATCGTCTGTAGGCAAATTGAATATATTGCCACAGGATCTTTTTCCCGCTTTCAATGTCATCGCGTTTTTTCCCCTTTTTTTACACATCCACGACAAATTTGTTTAGATTCCTCACCATTTTGTCTGATTATAACGTTTTATTTATTTAAATGTTTACTGTTTTTATATTGTGTTTAATTAATCCTTTTGTGTTTAATTAATCCTTTTATTATTGAATTTGTGTGTTATAATTTATATTGTTGTTAATGTTGTTAATAATATTATCATCATTAAATCATATGTTTACTGCTTTTATATTGTGTTGCTTTTTAGTATTAAATTTGTATGTTATATTGTTATTAAGCCTATTTTTAATATTTTCATTAGTTTTATTATTTTTATAATTTTTTAATATTTTGTTATTTTTATTATTTTATCATTATTTTTATTGTAGTATTATTATTGTTATCATTATTATTATTATAAATATTATTATTATTATTATTATTATTATTATTATTATTATTATACAGCGATTTTCTATAATTAGGAATAATATCTGCCTCATACATCATAGCTATTGCATTAATGATAAAGAATGTAAAGAGATATTATACGATTTTGAAAACCCTAATCTATGTTATGATTGGGCTACAAATATTTTGCGAATAAATTAGGAAAAAACGCTGCAACAAACAAATATGACATAATTTATCATAGCCTTTGGCATTCCATACATGTGAATGTCGAATCGAGGTTTCAATGTCATCGCGTTTTTTCCCCCTTTTTTTACACATCCACGACAAATTTGTTTAGATTCCTCACCATTTTGTCTGATTTTAACGTTTTATTTATCTAAATGTTTACTGTTTTTATATTGTGTTTAATTAATCCTTTTGTGTTTAATTAATCCTTTTATTATTGAATTTGTGTGTTATATTGTTGTCAATGTTGTTAATAATATTATCATCATTAAATCATATGTTTACTGCTTTTATATTGTGTTGCTTTTTATTATTAAATTTGTATGTTATATTGTTATTAAGCCTATTTTTAATATTTTCATTAGTTTTATTATTTTTATAATTTTTTAATATTTTGTTATTTTTATTATTTTATCATTATTTTTATTGTAGTATTATTATTGTTATCATTATTATTATTATTGTTATAAATTGTATCATTATTATCATTTTGTCTGTATTTTAAAGTTTAATTTATTTGAATCTCTACATTATGTTTCCGTTTCCCCCAATCTTTTATATATTTATTTATTTTTGGTTTATTGCCGTTTTGACTAGAAAGCAGTGTTTCACTACCTAGGCCTAGAGGGTACTGGCAGGCCTAGGCCACCTTCTGCATAATGTAGGTGCTACGGTATTACAATACACTGTACTGTACTAATGTTAAGAACACAAACACATCAACAACGGTAAATATGAAATTGGTTCCAATGCCATACTGTAATTTAGTGTTTGTATGCCAAATTCAGATTGTGTGATGAATTTGAAGCATTAGCCTAGGCCTTACAGTATATTTTAACGCCACGGAAGTATAAAATCAAATTGACCTCCTTGAGATTAAGGTTGGAGTGCGCCCTCACTCATCATCACAAACATGCTGTGTAAAATAATAGGCATACTACCGGCTAAATATCCTAAATTTATGTTTCTGCAATTTACTTTGTCCAACAACAGCTTTTAACAAAGAAAAAGACAAAGCAATAAAATGCATTGAGAAATCTACAACATTTTGTACTGGCATTTTTATAGTGTTTTTTTAGCAAGTAACTTAAAACGCCATGAGACTGAGAGTAGGCCTACTATGTTGCAGCTGATGGATATACTGTATTCTTAAGATTAATACAGTATTTTGAAATTGTACAGTCACCCTAAGCCTCATATATTTTTGTTTTAACTTAAGCCAACAGAGCGGTGTATTGGAGAAAGTAGACCCGCATTCTCTGATGTCATTACTCAGCATCTGTATTCGTGGGTACACTGGTTATCAGTCCTCCAGCGTGTAAAAATGTATTACCAGTCTCGCATATTTTTTTTATTTGGGTAAACAAGCCCGTCACGTAAATAATGTAGTTCTATATACTGATTTAATTAACTGAGAGCTTGTATCCGTCACCAACTGTGGGCCGTTTCCTCTGTTTTGGTATGGCAGTTCGTATTTACAAGTGGGTAGGGGGACGAATGCGAGATATGAATGCAAGGGCTGTTGGCGTGAGGTTGAACTAGGATCATGAAGGCTACCAAAGATCCCAGGCTGGGGATGCAGATACAAATTCCAAAAGGTCCACATTTAAAAATCAATTATCTCACTAAAATTATTCCCAATTATCACAAAAATGCTATGCATTGCTCTTTATTTTCAGCCCTTCTAACCGTTGATTGTAAATATACAGTATGTGGTACAAAAAATTTGTTGGAATTGATCAGCTCCAGTGATTGCAGATTGGGGACCCTGTGTGCTCCCAGCCTAAAGCTCTTGCTTTGCTTGCAAAAATGCCTCCCCTCCCCCTATCCTTCCGATCGAAAACCTTCCTACGGGTAATGGTTTTTTTCAGTATTGTATGTCTAAATATCGTTTTTTCTTTCTTTTTTACTCACAGAATAGATTTATGTTCCACAATGTCACATGAGAAGCTTGAGTCTCTTAAGAAACTACGAATAAATGCTTTGAAAGAAATGTGTCGAGATGCTAATTTAAAAGTGTCGGGAACAAAAGGCCAACTTTTGATGCGTCTTTGTGGATTAGAGAAAGAAAAAACGACGACCAGATTGTCGGTGAAAGGGGTTAACAAATGGCTTGAGAAACAAGGTGTGGAAAACATTGACACTGTCAGCAATTGTCTTCGTGCAGGTATCCAGAAGGGTTACATTGACATCAGTGGAGAGACCCCACTAGACAACATAGTCATTGAAGACATGTGCTATCTCTGCGAACATGATGTCAAAGTCACCATCCGTGATCTCCTCTACCAACAGGATTATGCAGGAATGGACTATGAGGAAGGTGGCGAGGAAGCAACCGTGAAATGTCCGAACGATGATTGTGAACTAGTGGGCATGTACGTAACAGGAATGTGCTGTGGTTCAGTGAATATCGACTCTGGCAAAGGACACAACCATTGCACTGTTTGCCCGCGCTTCGGCAAGTGCATCGGGGACTATCGTGAGGAGCACTGTAACTCTTGTGGTAAACATTTCTTCGCTGGATCAGGAGGACAATTCAAATGCCCTTGCCGAGGACCTGGCTCTGATAATGACAGTTATGATGGCGCATTTTTCTTTTTTTAGCTGCCATGCATAGTGCATACCCTGTTCTGTACATTATATACTGTACACAACGTTTTTACATGTTATTGTTAACACATGTATTTGCAAACTTGAGTTGCCTTTTCAAGTGTTTTTCTTGTTTATCTTAGCAGTCACTTTTATTATATATAGATTATTGTTCTTTTAACAGACCAAAATAACTGTATGGTCGTTTTATAAGATATACTGTGCACTAGATTTAATTAAACGCAGTGCGTTTGAAGAGTACAGAACTTTTTGGCGTTTTTTACAAATTAAATATTGAGTTTGATACAAAATTGTGTTTGTTTGTTTGTTTGTTTTTTTTTTTGTGTGTGTATTGTCTGGGTGATGGAGCCCTCCAAAAAATAAGAGAGGGAAAAAAGGAAAGTTGTATTGAAAGTGCTGCATGACACCTCAAAACGTAATTTACACTTTATTAAATTAAATATGACGTGATATTGGTAAATTCAAGTCTGTCGCCCTCTATAAAACAAAAAATCTCAGTTTGTCGCCTTTTTTTTTTTTTTTTTTTTTTTTTTCGCTGTTTTTTTTTTTTTTTTTTTTGCTACGCTGCAATATTTGGTTTGTTTGGGAAAACTTGATACTGATAAATTTATAACAGAAAATTGAATGGATAATGTATTTGCCGCTCTCTCTATACCTTGGAAACCTTGATGAAACGGAAGCGTAAAGAAACCAGCGAACTGGAAAAAATGGGATGAAGCAATTAGCATTGAACTGCAGAACGACAAAGCAAATAAGGTTAAAACAAAATATAAGTAAATATTCCAAGCTTACTGGCATTCCGTAGCTCCAAATTGAGGCAGTGGTGTATCAACAAGTCGATGGGGCGCGGGGGCGAGAAAGTGTTGGGGGCCCATGCATTGAAGATGATGTTAACAGTTGGGGAGGGGATCCGCACGCCCCTTCAAAAATTACTTGTAAGTAGTTAAAAATCACTTTATTTTGCGAGTTAGCACCCCAGAACTGATCATCGAGCCCCACTGCACCTTCGCGTCCCCTATCAGCACTCCCTTTCCAGACATTTATTGATAAGCCACTGGATATTAAGGCTAAATATGTAGCAAAAAGCAATCAACACCTTCAAAATAATATAATTAGCTGATGTTGAGTGTGATTAATTAAATTTAAAAAAGTGCCATGACTCGTACTCTTGTTTATGTGTTCAAGTTACCTTTAAGCTGATCAGTTTGAGAGCCAAAACCAGCACGCATTGCTTCGGCAGACGAACGAATAATTAAATTGCGATCGAAGCCATCTTGATTTCAAAATGGCCGACATAAAAACAAAAAGGGCTAATATCTTGGCAGCTACAAACTGTAGAGACCTGATTTTGATCTTGAGTTGTTTACAACCTACATATTATTTCTATTTGCTCTAATGAAACATTTCGTCCAAAAAGTACTGTGACGTTTCTGTCAGCTTTCAACCTTTGACCACATTTGTATATCTCAAGAACTACTGGTCATTTTGATTTGATTTTGATGCTTTGTGCATTTCGAGGTACAAGTGCTCGATTTAAAAAAAAATAAATAAAAATAAATAAAATTAGATTTTGTGTGGTTTGAACGGATACAACTGATTAAAAAGCGGCTCTATTTTTAATAACTTTAGATATTGTAGTCAGGATTAGATGGGCAAAAAGGCCTAATTCAACAAAGGGTCCAGTGAGAAAATGGTCTTTTATATGAGTACTTTACATTAGTTGCTGAAATATGCAAGTATTATACGATGGAGGATCCAGGAATTTGAAATAGATGGGGCCCAGTGCGGGATGGAGAGTCTATAGTTCTACCATCTCAGTCCCAACCATGGTGAAAATTTTCGATTATGTCGCCGGAAATGGCAGAATCTTAATGTAATTTTCATTTTTTTCCAATTTTTAACAATTTTGAAAAAATTAGGGGTGGGGGAAGGGGCGGTTCGGCTCGGCCCCCTTGAATCCGCCACTGTTATAATCACGTACGGTGATTATTTTAACGTGAACCTAACTAACGATAACGTGATACCGTGATAACGTGTACTGACTTTATGGAAACCAGACTCATTGGCAGGGGTGGCACAAGCAGGGGTGGGGGGGGGGAAGGCCCTCGGGAAATCCCTCTTTCTCTCCTCCGTTGGGGAGAAAACCACAATTCGTCGGGGAAAATAAAATGTATATGTATTTTTTGCACATTAGTAGAGATTAAATCGATTAAACAAGCCTTTGAAACCACTAAATTGTCGTATTTTTCGGGGGCTTCTCCCCGGAACACTTTCGAGAGACTTTGAGCGACACCCAACCACGCCTACTCTTTTTCGACGGGGACATCCCCCTCCCCGTCGGGGACGTCGGATCCCCATTGGATTCTCCTATTTGTTACCGGGATGAAACCATTAAACTAAATGGAAGTTAAGAAGAGAAACTAACTCAAACGATCATACAAAAAATACAGTATTTATTAAACAAAACATTAGAAATAGGCCTACAATTTTGCAAAATGTAGCAAAATATGGCCTAATATGAACATACTATACCGCAACAGTCAATCAACACTCATTTCTAGCCTATATAAGGACAAAACTATATAATTTCAAAAAACAGTAATCAAATAGGCCTAAATCTAAAGGACTGAAATGCAACAGAAGAAAATCTACTTAATGAAAATTTTCGAATGCAACTGTAACATGTAAATGCATATGCATATGGTTTACTATTAGAACACTATAAACTATACAATTTTAAAAATGTACGAAACAAACGTTCAGAAATTAAATCAACTAAATATTAACAAGAAAATATAATGCTGGATAAACTTTCCGAATGTAACTATTAAGTGAAGGCATGATACCAAAACGTGGCACTAAACACTCATATCGTGACCAATCTGTGTATTAAACTACAATACTAACCAACTGAAATGCGCTATATAAAATGAAATGTTTGATATTATTTTCTAAATGCAACTAAGCCATGAAAAAGTGTCCCATCATTCTTCGTCAGACGGTGGGCCATAGCAGGTGGGGCATTTGAACTGCTCTAGTGACCCGGCAAAGTAATGATTTCTGCACCCTCTACAGTGCCGTTCGCGGAAGTCCCCAATACACATGCCGAAGCCTGGACAAACAATGCAGTGATTGTGTCCTTTGCCACAATCCATACGGCTTCCACCACAGCAAATATCAGCCACGTAAATGCCTATTTGGCACTCTTTGTTCGGACACTTCAAAGGAGCATTTATCCCACCGTTCTGATAGTCAAATCCAGAATAGTCCAGCTGATAAAGGATATCGCGTATGGTCGCTTTCATTGCATGTAGACAGAGGGCACATTCACCAACGGCGATGACATTATCTAGTGGATTTTCACCTTCGATGTCAACGTAACGCTCTTGGATCCCTGCTTTGAGACAGTTGCTAACATTTTCAATGTTGGCGACCCCTTACTCCTCCAGCCATTTGTTGACCGCCTTAATTGTCATTCTTGGTTTCTCCATCCCACATAGTCGCATAAGAAGTTGGTATTTTGTCCCGGACATCTTCATGTTGGAACTTCGACACATTTCCTTTAACTTGCGAACTGGTAGCCCCTGGAGTGACTCGAGTTTTTCCTGCGACATTGTTAACTGAAGAAACAGAGAATAAAAATAATTGAACTTAATTAATAAGAAAAGAAGTGTAAAGTATCTGTGGTTATTCCGCCTGTTAGAAAACAGTTGATAACATCATAACGATGGTAATTGAAACTTGAATAAAATAGAACCATGGTTCTTCATCTTTATATTATACCACAACTTGACACATGATGGCCAGGATTACATAGCGACGTAACGCTATAAGTGGCAATCCATGAAAAAACATTATTTTACACATGAGTCTCGTAACGAAGATTATACTGTAGAATGAGGATTATGGAGTGGAGTTGTTTTGTCGTGAGAAAAAATCCTGGAATCTGACGGGATTTGAACCCAGGACCATGGATGTTGTGGAGACATTCTGGACAAAATGTGTGGCTGATAAAAGACCTGTTGTTTTGTTTACTACACCCTGATCACTGTACACCCATGGATCACCGCTTTGATCTCGGATTAGAGTAATTAAGGGAATGATACATAAATCATAGGTCCATGCATAAACCATGGAGGAATTAGTTTAGAGATAATGGGCCCTTTAACTCTAGCCCTATCACAATACCATTGTTTATATGTATAATTTCTCTTGTATCAGCCACATTTCGTCATTTAGTTTTATCATAGAGCAAAGTTTCTTTGCTCTATGGTTTTATAAACTGAAGAAGACCAGAGGACTGGTCGAAAATTTCTTTTGATAACAAATAAGTGTTCTATAGTCCACATGACTCGTTGGTATAATTTCCCGTTTCAACGCCCTTCAAAAAAGCACACCTATATAT
>NW_022727062.1:1577859-1579354 GCF_011630105.1 Anneissia japonica
TTTCGTATGATCAGCGAAGCTGACCACACTCATCAGGTGGTATCCTATGTGCAACTGATATAAAAAAAAAGAGATTAAAAGAGAGGTATTGCTTATCACATTGGATGGCCTATTGTCTATAGTTGATCCTGCGCTAATAGATTATGCGCTAATAGATTATCACTGCATTTAATTGCTAGACATATAATGGTTGATCTACAGATATTTAATACGTGGTTCATTGGTTGCATAATAAAAAATTTCTTTCTGTGTCTACAAGTAGATACTAATTCATTTCTCCTGTTAAGTGAGCCTAGTTCTGGGTGACAGATTATTAGAAACTTTTCATGTAGACAGAGGTTACATCTTTTGGTAGCATTTGTATAAGCCCTGTCTCTTATACACATCTAGATGTGTATAAGAGACAGATATTAGGCTTAGGGCTAGAAAGGGCAGATTAAAGCATTCAAGTACTGTTCTTATGTTTAGCATTTATAAATGAGCTGGTGTGATTAGCGTATCTTTTTTTGAAGCTGTTCTCTGTTAAACCACCTGATGAGTGTGGTCAGCTTCGCTGATCATACGAAACAGATTTGTGGGTCATTCTTCGCTAATGTGCCATTTTAGAGGTTTAGAAATCATGAAAAAAAAAGTTTAAAATTTGTAATTTTTTTATTACACATGTCATCATTATGCCATATAACAACTATAATAAACATTCGGCACGATAATTAGGGCATTTTAAACGTTTATTTAAGCATTCAATTTTCAGTGCTGTAACATAGTGTAGCAAATATTTCAAGAATCATCTCATATTGCAAGAATCATCTCCATCACACTTTTTGTGACGGAGATGATGATATACATATAGATGTGAATCTTAGTAAATTTAAAAGATAGATTGTATTATTTAAATATAGGATAATGTACATTGAACAAACGGGTTTCTAACAACATAAGTCGTATCAATTACCATTTTTATTTTATAGCTGTTTCTGAGAACGGAAAACATCAAGAAATCATCTCCATCACACTTTGTTGTGACGGAGATGATGATATACTCATAAATGTGAACCTTAGTAAATTTAAAAGATAGATTATATTATTTAAATATAGAAAAATAAACATTGAGCAAAAAGGTTTCTAACAACATAAACCAGATCAATTATAATTGTTATTATAAATTCTTTTTTGAGGAAAGAAAACATCAAGAAGTCATCTCCATCACAGTAAAATTGTGATGGAAATGACTGTGACGGAGATGAGGAATTAAACTTGTTAGATCATATAGTTCCATATGTAGTGTGTTACAGGGTGAATGTCATGTGTACTTTGAAAATGACACAGTTCTGATCGTATATATAATTATTTTTTTCTAAAAAAATTAAAATAAAGGATACTCTGAAGCGTTCGGAGATGATGCTGAATAAAGGTACTTTCCTAGTTGTTATTAGAAAAGCATGAATTCTTCAGCTATAGGTGGTTTAACTGTACAAGAATGGACTGTTTCTTACTA
>NW_022727062.1:1579443-1618908 GCF_011630105.1 Anneissia japonica
GATGACAATTCAGGGACAAACTTTTTTAGTCTAAAAAAGTCAAATTTTAAGTATTTATAGATCTATTGATGTCATTTTAAATTTTAAATTTGTAAGACATCTATTGTATTTACCTTTTTGTAGTACATTTATTTATTTAAGTTATTTATTTTAAAAATTATGACATTAAGAATTTTTAAGAAATCCAATCGGGACATGCAAAGTGCGCGACTTTGGAGGCTTTTTGTTGAAAAATAAACAGCATGTTGATTACTTTTAAAATATTTAACAACTTATTTCATTAACAAATATCGTCGCTCACATCACGAACTAACACAATTCGCGATTTGAGCAAAATTTCCATTTCGAGAAAATCGTTTTTGAAGTAATCTGCACGAAAAGAATTTGAAGGGCCGAAACAGGAGTCGATGGCGCCCGTCAAGCATCGACTGACGATACAGCATAGCGATCCGAATGCGAGCACATTGCAGGTTCTAAGCTAAGCAGAACGCGCATTGTCATGGGTCACAAGAAGAATTTTCTTGGCTTCAAGCTTTTGCGCGCTGTACGTTTTCAGTTTTTTTTTTTTTTTTTTTTTTCTGTTATTATTACAAGGATGGATTGTGTGTCGATGTGAATGTATGTCAATCGAACTTCATAATAATACATGACACGGTGAAGATATGATGAGTTTTATTTAAACAGAGATACAACAATTTTTTAGTTTCATATAAGATTTTCCTGTGTTAAAAATAAACATTATTTACTATTATACTTCTTTATAAAACATAACTTGTAGAGAAATCTTTATGCTACTGCACTGCCTATTTTATAGTACAGTAATACACTATAAATAGGCTCTTCTTTTTCCATCTTTATTTCAGAGGTCAAAAACATTTTTCAATATAGATAGTGGTGTAGAATAGTCTTTTGAGAACATTAAAAAAAAAATTAATGTGATACGACCCTCTGTCATGGAGTTTTTAGATATTAAACATGATGACAAGATTTGCCTCAAAGCTTCTTATTTCTGTTGGTACGCACCACTGACTTCGGTTGTTTGTCATCACTTCAAGATGTCTAACGACTCGTGGGGCACAATTGGCACATACAAATTAATAACTTTAGTGTAAAATCATTGTGCAGAAACTCGGCCCTAACTTTACTCAGAGAGTGGTTATATCAGTGCCGGATTAACCATTAGGCAAATAAGGCACAAGCCTTGTGGGCCAGGCGAAAATGATGGGCCATCAAAAGTTGGACTACAATATTATTTACACTCTATTTTCCGGTATTATTAGGCCAGAAAACTCGGAGACATTCTACTGTCCATTCAATTAACATTTTTGGGCCATTTCCAAAATGTGCCTTGAGGCCAGACGATGCTTAATCCGGCACTGGGTTATATGCAGGTAATATAGCATGGAGGTTTAATACCTCCATGGTTATACAGTAGTCATATGACAACTCACTGCTTTTGTATCCGTTGGTCAAGCCTGTCTATATTTTCGGCCGGTAAAATCAGAAATGCACAGACAGATTTCCAGAATCTAGGCCCAATTTTTGCGCGGGTAGGCCCTAATATATTACCCGCACAGGCATTACACTACTTTACAGTCAGGACCCACACCCGGTCCCACACCACCCGCTACGACCCTAACTCGTAGGAGGTATACCTCCTTTGCACCACATAGTCTACGCTACACAAGTGACGCAGAAAAAAGAACTCGGGAGCTGAATTGGCATACTGTCATTTAGGGGTCATAGCCTAGGCCTATATAGGCCTATATGATATACAGTATATAATGAAATATTTTACTCCACGATCTAACTAAAGAAAACAAAATATTACCATGGAAGTAAACAGTCTACGCAGGATAACTGTTGAAATTCCTGAAACGACAACAGATTGTTCACCAGATAAAGACGTACTGTACACCATGAATGGAAATGCAGTTTCCTGTTGGTTTGTTGTAAATTGAGTTCAGAGTAATTCGACTGTCACGGTTGTCAGAACTTGACCCACCAATCACAGCTCTGCATTCCAGGGCATCTTTACCGCCTACCACAGATAAGATGTGTGATTTATACCTCCATGGTGATACCATAGAGAAAATAGAACAAGTGATACCTAGTTTTGATTTGAGAGTGGCCAATAACCACCATTCAGCCATGGACCTATAAAGCCTAACATTGCAGATTTGAAAGTGCATTGACGTACGACATTGACCGTAACTACTGCAGAGATCAAATTGTAGGCCTAAATGGTTCTGTATAAACAGTGCTAATGACTACCTAGGCCCTGTCTCTTATACACATCTAGATGTGTATGAGCTCGTAGGCTCGAGCTGGGGGAGAGAGCTGAGAGGGGGTTCCCTTCCCAAATGAGATTTTTTTTAAAAAGATCAACCTCTGGATGGCCGGAAATGGCACTCTCAGACTGTGACAGACATGTGTGTTGGCTTGGTGTGGGCCTATTTTTATATGTTTTATGGTCTAACTGCCCGACGAGCTCTGTCCCGCGGGGGGGGATGTTTTTTCTTGGTGAGTGTCCTTTCAATAGTTTATTTTTGATTTTTAGTATTTTTTTTCTTCTTTTTTTACTTCGATTTTAGATATCGTCGATGACCACATGTGGTGGACCACACCATAATACAGTAGTTGCCGAAAAAACTCGTCACGTGTTGTTTATTTTGAGCATGCAATCAGTCAAGGTTAAAGTTCAATGCACGCGCGAATCAGTGTAGTGACGAGGATCCGTTTCGCAATCAAATTTCGCCTTGGAGATCACAGTTATACTTGAACGTTTTTTTTTTGTAAGTGTCTACTTTACCTCTTTAGATATTGTTTTTGTGACTTTGTTTTCTTAAAAATTGTTAAACTTGTCACTTAAATACTTTAAATACCTGAGGCCCACCATTTTTTTCTAGGGTGGGCGCTTGACTTCGTTCAAGTTTTTTTCTGAAGAGAAAAACATGTCTTCGCCGCCCGGGTATTCAGCTGTGGGAGAAGGAGGCGCAGTGGGAGTCGGTATTCGTAACTTTTCCGCTTGTGGAAGGGGAACGACTTTGGCTAATGTCATCCCAACGGTCAACCCCAAAACAAAGGTATGTTCATAATTTATAAGGCTAATTAATGATGGTATTTTTAATGTGGTAATTAATTATTAATGTGACATTTGTTTTAATAATTTTTTTAATTTTTAATGTGAAACTGGGCTAGGCCTAGGGCCTAGGCCTAGGCCTGTGGTAAACATATTGACGTTTGTTGTAGCAATTTAGGTTCGCTTTTGTGTTTCCTGCCAACTCACTCAGTTGGTTGTTTGTTTTTTTTTTGGTGTTTTTTTTTTTGGTTTTTTTCTTTTTATTTTCGTTTTTATGGTTTTTTGTACTATTTATTTGTAAATTGTTTCAGAATAAGAATATAAGAACTAATAATTCATAATTTTACTGGCAAAATAATAATTTAAATATAATGATTAAATGAGGAGAGCTTTGTTTTCCTTAATTTATTAAGCGGCACTAGCCAATAATAGGACTAGCTAGTGCAGTGCCAATTTGTTGCACATTGCACCCTCATCTTGTATTTTAATTGTTTATAATATTATGAAAGTCCTTTTTTTATGTTTGATGAGCCATAAATATAATTAATACCCTTATCATGCCATAGTGTTGTTGATCATGCTGTAATTGGATAAAGGAGCCCATGTCAATCAATATATACATGCAAGCATAGGATTAGGAATGGTAGAATACTTTCTCTTGTTTCTTGCACTTAAGCCCTACTTCAACGCACCACCAGAATCTCAATCAAATCTAGATTAAATAGAGATTCTTTTTATATTTTATTAATTTTTCTTAATGCCTCTCGTCTTCCGACAGCCCATTCACTTTCTCTTGCCATCCTGTGCAGTCTTCAGCTAAACTGTTTATTGTTGCTGTTTAATTTTATTAAAATTGTTGTTAATTATAACATTTATTGTTGAATCAATTTTTGTTGGCCAGATTTCTGAGTAATCTGGCCGATTTACAGTAAGTGTTACAATAGATACAGGGAAGGCAAGCCAGCCCTCCCCAGATGTGTATAAGAGACAGATCAGGAGCAACAACTTATATTTAAAATTATTCCCTAATTTTGGGTGAAGACCATTTCCAAACGAATCTGTTCTGGCTGCAATGTGTTTAAAAAACCCAGGAAATCAGAAACTTAAACTGTATTTGTCTTTATACACTGTGTTTATTTTAGCAATAAATAGGCTTATCATATCAGTTCCCAGTTGGGAATTTTAAGTCTGTTCAAACTTACAGGAGTATGCTCATTTCTTGTGTGTTATGTCTGGCCTTGGTTTCCATTGTCAAATTTATAAATAAAATATGTTGTTTTTTTTCTCTCTCAATCTTTTTATTACTTTAATAAACAAATGCATTATTTAATTGGCAGTAGGATATTTAATAGTCCTTCAATGAATGAAACCAACTGAATACATAAAATACAAAATGTGTTTCTTCCATACATCATGGTTGAACATGTTTGCGGCTGAAATGCTCTGGCACATTACAAACCCTCTCATTTGAAAATAGGTCGTTGAATGACATTCCGCAATATGTGAAATAGCAATTATGGAACTTAAAAACATCTTTTTTTTCTATGCCCATCCATGGATTCAAATCATCCTAACAAAACAATTATAAATTGTTAAGGCCTTATTTTATCAAAAGTCGATTTTAATTATTGTTTGAAGGTATGCATGGCGAAGTGAGTAAAGTTGAATAGCTTAGTGGTTAAGATGCTTGCTTGTCCTGGGTTCAATCCCTGTCAGTGTTGCAGCATCTTTTCTGAACCAAAACAAGTCCAATCCCTAAACCTCATATTAAGATTTAGTTTGTGTAAAGCATCATAATGTGTATTGCCTTGTGAAAGGGATTGTCACCTACTGTACAAGTTGGACAGTGATATCGATATTGACAGTCCTTGGTGTATGTGTTGTGTGCCTACTCTAAGTAAATAATAAAATAAAAGATAATAATAAGAGCCTGTAAAATATAAATACTCAGAGTTATATTACACAATGTCAGTGTTCTCCCAATTGAATCATTTTTACTGGTAAATTTTTCCATAAAAATTGAGCTATGTGTACAGTGTCTGGTATTAACCTTTTTGAGTGGGGTTTACTGATTGAAAAAAACAACATTGAAAGGAGGTTAGCCTAGACTACCTAGGCCTAATCAGTGGTTTTTGTATTTCACAAACACAAATTTTTTACTGGTTACCCCAATATTTTTAGCTGTAAAATTGATGGCTAAAACAGCTTCGGGAGAACACTGCTATGTACAGTAGATCTTTCCAAAAAGCAACTCAGTCAAAACATCAAGACATTCTTAATTAAACAGTAGTTCTTTTCAGAAGGTGTTGTGTCACAAGCATTTATATATTGATTTTAATTTTTTTTTAATTTCAGAATTTTCCAGAGCAACTGGCCAAGCCTGTTTGCAATTGTTTCAGGCACCCAACACAAGTGATTTGCAGGACGTGTGGCTTGATGTTCCACGGCCGCTCAAGAATGATTTGCCCCCAACATCCACAGGTCATCCACCTCATGGACTCAGACAAGTGCCCAAAGTGCCATAGTAACAGTTTGAAAGAATTTATATCTAACAGCGTACCAAGACCGAGAGAAAGCGCAGATGGCGCAGATAGATGGGACTGAAAGATTGTTAAAAGTGTGGCTTACTCTATGCAATTGAGAAAATAGAAATATAAGATGGAAGCTGCAATTTAAATCCAATGAAATTTTTATTTTCACGTCCAGGATTTTACTTCTTTTTTTTCCACCCCCCCCCCCCTCCCCCCTTTTTTTTTTTTTGCTGAGGTTCTATTTGCTATTTACTATCCTATAGTGGTAAACAGGCTCTTAAATAATATTTTCTGTGGTCCAAAATTAAAAGATGTCTTTATCATTATTATTCTAATTAGAGACCAAAGCTGCTAAACACCATGGAAACCATGGTCCCAAAAATAGTCTTTATGGGAGGGGAGACCTGTATTTTATTTTATAAAAGGAGTAAAGTAACCTTTGTAATATATTCTGCCATTTATTTTCCACCTTTGCCATTCTTTCTTTCAGATCTTTATTTTTATTTACCATGGAAAAATTATTGTTTTTTTTTATTAGCGGATATTAGATTTTTTTCAAGAGCCTACAACATTTTACGAGGGTAGGGACGTGAAACTATCAATTATTTTTTTATTTGGCCTAACGACTTCCTTTATTATACTTATACACACTTGGGCTTTTAATCTGCTGGTTGAAGCCTTCTTTAAATTCTAAAAACTGATTAGGCCCCATAAAAAAATTATTAGTTTATCGCCGTATCAATGAATAAAAAGTGATGAGGGAGAGAGGTTTTTTTTTTTTTCTAACCCCCGCCCCCATTTTACCGATGTTCACAGTAAATTAATGGTTAGGGACACATATAAAAAATCATAAGAATGGAATCAAATTTATAATTAAAAATTATATGTTTTGTTGTTTTAGTAAACATATCTACAAGAAATTCTGAGCTTTTTAAGTGAAAAAAGACGGAAAAATGACCGTTTGAAATAAAAATATATTTTGTTTGAAAAAAAATAAAAATCTGAATTTCCCAAAAAGTGGTGAGGGAGGGGTGATAAACTAATAATATTTTTTATGGGGCCTTACTTTGGCCATGTTGGCAGTGCCATTTTTGTTCCAGGGTTAAATTTGTGCTTTCAATTCAAATACACATTCCAATGTTTTTTAAATGTCTTTCATATTTTCTGGTGGCATTCTGTTGGAGGTATGCTATTTAATCACTTATTAAAAATTTGTTCATACTATGAAATTTTATGCTACAAAAAACTGTGATACACCCATGTTGGTTTATAATTATGACACCATCATGACCCATAATATGTGTGCAATACACACATTTGTCACATAGAAATTTGATAGTACAGGTATAGACATGCCTGTCCTGGTAATGTAAAACCAACAAACCCACCACAAGATAACTCTACAGCTCATGCAACCTAAACAAAACTTTTGTACATACAAAATATATTAATATTCATGTGGAATCTCTCTACAGTATTGTATACAAAATTGTACATTCCAAATCATAAAGCATAATGTTCTCCTTGATCAGCATTGTAGTGATTTCTGATGTCCAATATTATTAAAAAAGTTAAATTGTTGAAAGAAAATATTAAATTTATCAATAATTTACCATATAAAAGTATAGAAAATGGTATTATTTGATACTGTAGGCTGGATAAAATATAAACTTAATCAAGTGTCAGTGTTTTTTGCATCATAACCAAAAGTTCAGTACAGAAACACAATACTTAAACGGCCAAATAAATAAAAACCGAAAGGTCCACTGATTCATCTCGGATAAGAAAGTATAATGCATACTCCAAGTATTGAAATAAGCGATGGCGTGTATTTCAATACTTGGAGTATGTATTGTACTTTCAAATAAATAAAATTACTAGATTCTCGTCCCAGAGAAAGAAATTATTTTTTTGTACTTTGCCTGAATCAAACCTATTATTTTTCTGAAGCCCTGTCCAGACTATAAAATTATATTTTTTAAAAAAAATCATGTGACATGCCTAAATATGGTTATGATGACATCACATTATGACCATATATAGGAACATCATGTCATTGGCATACAACAGTTTTTTGTAACAGAAAATTTGATAGTGTGGATATAAAGTTATGTTAACCTAATTAGAATGAATGAATAAGCAGGCCACATGATGGATGAAACATTTGTTGTTATAAAGTCCTGTCTGACAATCAAATTTAATTTGACAAAAGCCATGTGAAATGACTAAATATTGTCATGATGACATCACATCATGACTATATATAGGCACATCTTGACTATATACGTGCATATTATAACACTTTTTTGTCAAAATTTGATAAACTAGACAGGGCTTAGGTTGTGTAAATTGTTATTTATACCTCCATTATACTATACAACTCATTTTTGCGTACTGGTTGTTGATTGTTGTTTATCAAAGGAGTTTATCAAACTGTTATGGTAAAGAAAGAAACCAACTTGTTATAGGGTGTGTACTAATTTTAATAACAACATTCCTTTGTCAATGATTCTATTTGCTTGTGTAGTGTTATGTAACAGTGAATATTAACTACAGCCTGAGTCACCAAATGGAAAAAAAAAAAAACGATTCATGTTTTTATTACATTCATTTCCAATAGAATTTACATTCATTGCAATTATTTTGCTATTTTGATGTCTTGTAAGAAGTCGTTCCCAATTATCAACATTTTTGCAAGTGTACAAACAGTACTTTTTTCAGTACACCCTTTCGTCTCTGGAAGTGTACATAAAAAAAATGTTGATTTGCAAAACTTTTCTCCATTGTTTTTTGTGTACAATAGTAAAACTGACCAAGGAGGTATATAAAAAAGGACTGACGTACCGTACTGTACTTTAGTTGCATAAAAATCGGTCGGGCCTGTTATATCCCTGGTTGCATTACAGAAATACATTATTTTATATATAATATTGCAAGTTACTTTGAATTCATATTTAAAATCATGCAGAATTGTCCCCTTCACCCTAGCGTACTGTTTGTGTACTTGTATGAATATTGATAATTGTGAACGACCCCTAACTAGCAATCAATTAAATAAATGTTATAATCATAATTGTTTTCATGAAGCTGTTCTCTTAGAAAATAGTTTGTAGATTGTCAATATCGAGAAAAGTTTTTAGTTTTTTACACAAAGAAAACGTGTTAAAGGTGTACACACCTTCCTTTGATTGTACAGTATAGTATAATATGTATTTTTATTTTAAATGTTTGATTTTATTTTTTACAGTACAGTATTTAGTTTTAAGGTTTTAAGTACATACCGGATTTTGTATTCAGATTAAAGCCCATTGTTAGATGAGCGGTATAATAAAACTATCCTTGTTTCAGATCTAATCAAACAAATTGTCTTTACATTTCTGATGGACATCCGAAAGTCCTATATTTAACTCTGATCAAACTTTTTTTTAGCTTTGACCAGACTGTTAATCTTTATTAGACAAAAAAACAAGTGATGCTTAAATTTTGTCATGATGACATCACATCATGACCATATATAGGCACATCATGACTATATATGGACATACAACAGTATTTGGTCAAAGAAAATTTGATAATCTGGACTGACCCTAGAATAAGAGATAGTGAACCTGTACTTTATATAATGCTACTTAATAATAATATTACACCAAAGCAGTGGGAAAGTTTTTACTGTTGACTTTTTGCCAACACGTTCTAGCTTTAAACTTACAATATAGGTTGTTAAATGTTTGTTTCACATTTGAAAAACAAAGATGATATTGTATAATAAGTTGTAGAAAAATATTAAAAAACTATTTTCTTTGATGATATTGTGTCTGGTATGCAGTTCGTTACTGTGTGAATCGTTAGTTTACTAGGATACCAGTTTTATTATCTCCTTACCCTTTTTATCCTGTTTCCATCTGCCACTATACAATATTTTTTTTTTTCTGTTCTTTCTGCATTCTTTTTTTTTATTTATTGAAGATATGACTACACAATATACTCGAATATTTAAATATACAGTAATATGTACTGTAGGGTGGTATAATTCCTTTATCATAGAAATGCTGCACCCAATGCCATTAGTTTAGAGGTCAGTGTGGTGTGTCCTTGATGATTTGTAGGGCCAGTTTTGGCCTTGCCAAACATAATTCCCAGGATAACCATGTCAACTTGATTTATGAAAGATACTGAACTATCATGAGTGGAGCCTGCACCTTTGAACCATCACTTTGTTTGAGAGTGAGGGAGAAAGCAGGCCATCTTAGGATTAAATGATACAGTACTACTGTATGCCCAAGTAATTTAATTACTCAATAATACAGTTATAAATATACTGAATAAAATGTTTTAGTTAGCAAGATTCTTATTTAGGCTGATAAAAAAAAGCATTTGTGGGTACTGACCACAATCATTACAAACGAATAAAATGAAAAAAAAAAAAAAAAAATATTTATGTTACAATAAATTGTTAATCAGTTAATCATTTATATTTTGCTTGGTAATTATTGTAGTTTAAATGTAGTTTTTCTGTGTTTTTTTTATAATGTTTTCTTAAATTATAGTTTGAATCAATTATTTAATTAATTTGTATATAATGTAATTAATGTCATATTCATCCAAATTTATATTTTTGTATTGTATTTTGTATCCTTATGTAAAGCGCCTTTCAACATGAAGACTCATGAAAAGGCCGCTATATAAACTTGGTAAATAAATAAGTAAATAAATACAGTCACTTTGTACCTGTGATGCAAATCAAACCTGCAAATGAGTCTAATAAACATTTTTGAAGCGTAGAGGGCGCCCAATCATTAACAATGAATCATGCTTGTTGGTTGTTTACAACGGAATAAACATGATTTTCTGCACGTTCAGTGAAACAGTTGGAATTCAATTTTCTTTTGTAGTAATTTTATAATGAACGTGAGTTCCAGATAATGTTCATAGGCATCAGTTAACCAATTGTTGTATGTGTTCATCGTCTTACGTGGATGGAACTTTCTAGATGAGGTCATTAAGTGGGATTACTTCTTTGTCTTGTGCAGCAGTCTAGGCCTGGGCCCGAGATAGGCCTCTGTCAGAAAGGACTCCGTGATCCGGAGAAAGACGGGGTTCGCCCTGGCAGCTTTGAAAGCTTAGGGGGCCAGTGCGCCCCAAATAGACTTAGTAAACATGTTGCCTACAAGTGCCTGGCTTGCGTTGGTGACAGGCTTTTGGTCACTTCTGTATTTGTTAGATGCTTATGCAAAGGTAAGCTAACTCATCTAACTGGTTACTGAAAATGTTGATGGTGTTCATGGCCCCAGGCCAGGCAGGACTTTACATGGTGCAGTGCAGCGGTGCGCACATAATACCCAGTCCAGCATGTTAATTGCCATGCATGACCGGCATTGTACCTGTCACTAAAAGTGACGTGTTCATGTTATTATGTACAGTATGTGACTAGGATACGATGTGCTGAGTGTAAGAAGGCACATAGGGCCTGGGCCTACCTGTGTACAGGTTTATTCGAATCTTCGAATCAAATGTACTAATGGAGACTTTAGTGGATATGTTGCCTACACAAGTCAGGGGTGCCTGGCTTGCTTTGTTGGTCATAGGCTTTTGCTCAATTCTGTTGTATTTGTCAGAATCTTATGTAAAGGTAAGCAATTAAGCTAGGCCTGGGCCTAGTTGTTGGTATTCATGGTTTTGTGCAGTGCACACACTGTCACTGAAGTCCATGTTTAGGCGACATTATGTGACTATATAGTATAGGGAGGGTACGGTGTGCTAAGTGTAAAAACAATTCCGCAAGAAGGAAGGCACCTACCTGTAGGTTTAATAAAATCCACACTTTGGCTAATAGTGTAGTGCACTTTAGTACACTGCCCTTTAACCCTAACCACAGTCTCACAATCTTAAAGGTGGTATGTCGGGAAGTAAGAGTACTATAATAGTACATTAGCCCACAAAATTCTACTAGTCAGAGCACTGAATAAATAAATTTTGTTCTGATAATGCATCGTTTATCAGATCAGATAGCCATCCATACATAGTCAATTCATAGTCAAACCTTAAGGCTGGGTGGCCCCATCAACCATAAATATATCCCTGCTGTTAGCTGGGAAGATAATTTAGCTGAAAAAACGATTTACCAGGAATTGTTGTTGACATTATTTCTTTTAATAATTACAGACTCATAAACGCTATGGTCTACGTTATTGCGAATTCCAAGATAGAAATGGCATCCAAGTTACAGTTGCTCAAGTGCGCTGGTACTCAACTTGTCTCAACCGGGTATTTTTAAAAGTTGGCCAGTGGAAACCGGCGTTAACGAGAGTCTGGTTTACAGCCGGTGTCTGGTTCGGGATTGCTGCAATGCTGTCCTCCATAGCCCTCCTTATATGGACTTTAATTAAATCATTTTCAGTTGAGAAGAAGGAAAGAGTATTAACTCCTGTGGTAGGTTTTATTTTATGAGATATTTCAAAGTTATATTTTGCTGAAAGTAGGGCCTACTTGACAGATATAAATTTAAAATACAGCACTCAGTATATATTATCTAAGAATATAAAAATAATTGAATTTCTGCAATTATTAGGAAAATGCTTTGAATGAACATAAGATTTCCTCTAGTATAGTAATTCTTTTGGGAAATTATACGTTCCTGATTTAAGTATCATAAACATTTTTGTAATAAAATCAAATTAAATTAAAAATCTTCCCTTTGATTTCAGATGCCGGGTGTGAATTTACCACTGAATCAAATTGTGTATTATTTTGCTGTTCTTTTTATAAGTGGCGTTTTTCATGAGTTTGGACATGCGATGGCAGCTGTAAGGTTAGTGTTTAAGTATAGTCTGCAAATATATGGTACACTAGTAAAAATTACAGGCCAAAGATCAAAGGGTGTGACCTTGCAGGGGCAGATTCCTGATGGTTATACCAGGGTACCACAAAATTGAGTGCAGATATTTGTGATGGAAATGAATATTCTAAAATGTTGATAAAATTCATTAAATTCAGTTAAAAAAAATTGTAACCAAGTGTCTTATTGTTTTCCTCTCTTTTTTCCATTTTAGGGAGCAGGTTCGAGTAAATGGATTTGGAATATTCCTGTTGGCCATTTATCCTGGTGCGTTTGTGGACCTTCACACGGACCAACTTAATGCGGTTTCTCCAATACGCCAGCTACGCATCTACTGTGCTGGCATATGGCATAATTTTGTTCTCGTCCTTGCTGGAATTTTTGTAATGCTGACGTTACCGGCTCTACTATCACCGTTGTATGTGACAGGGTCTGGCGTGGTGCTGACTGATGTTATCAAGGTTAGTGTATCCTTAACACTCTTGACCCCAGTGGGGTTTCTAGGTGACCTTCATACCCCATTTGGTCCGTATGCTAGATTAGACTAATGCATGAAGAAATTTATCTTTAGACTGTGCAGTACAGTACGTGCAATACTGTAAACAGAGTAGGCGAGAACTAAGGTCTGACAAACAAGTGCTCCTGGACATCCAAAGGGGCAAACATAGCTGGGAAGACAAGGCTCTCAGCACTGGGGGAGCAAGGCTCTTACATAAACTTTCTTTAAACGTCAAACATTTACCGTCACTTGACAGTCACTTCTCAAGCCCCACCTTTTTAAATAATATTTTTTGAAAGGCAGCACAAGGCAGCACTGTTAGAATGGCGCCATATAAATGGAGCAATTGATTGATTGATTTATTTATTAATTTAATTTTTAAATTGTCGTTGCAGAATTCTCCTGTGTTCGGTAAACATGGCCTTCAGTCCGGAGACTTTGTAAACGCTCTTAATGGCTGCCCTGTAAACAGTATTGAAGACTGGAGTCGATGCATGGGTGCAATCGTTTACTATCCACCTCCCGGTTATTGCATGCCTGTTGGTAAACTTCAACAGATGAGTCATACAGTTCCTTGTAAGTTAATACAGAGATCCTAAGTTTTGACGAATTTAATTTTGCTTCTATATACTTGGTATCCTGTTTATCTACTGTTCTCCCACTGGCCCAGTTATGCTTTTGAAACTCTGACCGCCAGGGGTTTGAAAAAATTTTATCAGCCACTGCCAGAATTTTTAGCAAATTTTAACACTTTTCAGAAGCTCATTGAGAGTGCATAAATAATCAGATTGACATGTAGTGAATACTACAGGAACTACAAACTTTTTAGCTTTACAATGGTACCAAACACTTTATTCTAATCACAATTGTGACAGTAAAATGAAAATACGCAATTTGCACAACAAAGCTGAGATAATTGGTTTTTGTGAAAGTAATTCAATACTGCTCTACGCTAATCTAAACAAACAAATAGTGAAATACTTACGGTCCCGACTTAAAATAGTGTTTAAATGTTAGCACATGTCGGTAATTACCCCATCTATCAGATTCCATAAAAAAAAAAAACATGAAACACAGAGATCTCCGTGTTTGGCGGCCAAGTGTTGCGTTACCAAACACGGAGATCTTCGTGTTTTCCTGGCAGAGTGTTAATAACTAAGACAATTGAGACTCAGGGAGTGGAGTTGTTCTGGTCATAAAAAAAAATCTGCTGTCACAAGCCAGGGCCCTGTAATTGGAAGGCAAACATCTTAACCGCTGAGCTATTTACTTCACTCCACTACACTTTGCAAGCACAAGATTTTTAAAACTAATACCCCTAGGGTTTCTGTATAGCCTTTACCAACATACGTATTTGGCCTAGTTGCTATATGTTGGGTTCCCTGTTTAGGACTGGTTTTCACAGGTCTTCATTCATCATCATCATCATTTATTTAAGTCAGTTTTCTTCCCTCTTGCAAGGGGTTACTGACTGTCACTCGTTCCATGCAGCTACACCATCTTTCCACTTCTTCCTGTCTTGTGCATGTCAGGTCTTCATTAATACCTCTTATTGATTGATTGATTGATTGATTGATTGATTGATTGATTGGCTAATTGATTGATTGATTGTTCTTCTAGTGTACGTTGGCTATGGAGGGCATTTGGAATGTTGTAACAACACCAGCGCGTCTGATTTGTGTTTTAGTTACGAAATTGTGTCCGATTCTGAGAATCAAGAGAAAGTAAATATTCAAAATCATTATTTAGCATCATTGTCATTGAACTCCTCATCACCCTCACTGATCCTCATCACAGTCATCAATATCTTTATCTCATCTTCACTATTATAAATTGTGATCATGCCATTATTATCATCATCATCCTCAACATAATCATCATCAACATCATAATCAGCATTCCAATTTTTATCATCATAAACATCATCATTATCAGCATCTTTGACATCATTATTACTTCCCTTCTTCATGATCATTATCACCATTTTTTATCCTCATCACCATCATCATCATCGTCATCATCATAATAATCATTGCTGTCAACATTATTATCACTATTACCAGCATCCTTATAATTACTGTATCATTGTCATCATCAACATAATTATCATCATTGCTATTAAAATTATCATTACTATTACTGGAATCATCATTACCATCATCCTCATCCCTCTTAATCATCTCCTTATTTTATTTGCCTTTTATGCACATTTTTTTGTTTTTCTAATACATAATGACCATTAATTAGTGAGTTTTGATATCCTTTACAGAGTCATTCATGCGTCGAAGCTAGGCCAGTGACTGAGCAACCCAGGTGTCAGAAAAATAGTGATTGCTTAGCAGCACGTAGGACGGTGTGTATACATCCATTTTTAGACAAGAACACTAAACTGATCAAGATTATGAAAAGCAGAGGAAAATCTGTTCTATATGTTGGTGATCCATATCTTTTTGGACATTCAGGTAATGTGTCTCATTGTGTTTGCAAATCTTCTTCTTACCAAGTCTTTTCACGAGGTTCATACAATGGGGAACAATGTTGATTTAATTCTATAAACTTGTCAATTGACGGTAAGATCCTTATGTATATTGGTGAAAGGATTGGTAGGAACAGGGCCGCGACGTGAACGCTCATTCTTGACCCCCATGCGAACTTGCAAATGATAATAATGGTTGTCATGCTGTGTAAACCTTGTACTGTTTTTGGCATTCCTATCAAGTAACCAGTGCAAGTTGTTGAGAACTCCTTTTAAAGATTAGAATCTTAATCTTAGTGTCTCTCAGTGGTGGCGATGGTTTGGGCCCAGACGGGGACAGCTCAGCCCGTTTCCTGTCAGGGAAAAAACAACTATTTGTCGGGAAAAAATAAATTCCTGTGTAATTTTTACAGAATTTGAGAATCTAAAAATCGAGTAAGCCTTTCAAATGCCTAAATTGTCAGGAGTTTCCAGGGGCCTTCTCCCCAGGACCCCTTTTTAAGGGTTCTGGGCTGCCTCGACCTTGCCCACTTATGCTATCGTCAGGGAAGACATTGGCGAAGTTGTTCCACTCCTCTATTCTGTTTTTAAGCAAATCAACTGGTGTATTTCTATGTAATTTTGACATGCACAGAAACAGTGTCTCTTAAATAATGAAGCAACATATTTTTTTTTTCGTGCGTTAATGAATTTGCTAATAATTTGAATTTTTTTTTTTTTTTTTTTTTGCAGTTAGTGTCAGCAACTATATTCCAAAGTATTCCTATTTGCCGATCTCACTTCCAGATATTATAGATCTGTTCTGCAGGTATCCTTTGAAATGTTAATCTTCTATCTGGTTTTATATATTTCTTTGAAATATATCCATATATTAAATCATATATCTTGTGTGCACATGTGTTGTGTAGACATCAAAAGAGCATTGTTCTATTCAAGTTCATTGACAGGCCATTGTAATGCATGTGATTAGGAGTTATTTGTAGTCTTACTATCCTCATATACATGAAAAGAATTGTAATTATTTGCTCATGTAGACAAAAAATTGTAGGCCTTGATAAGTAGACCTTGAATGTCAGATACAGGAGAAGTAATAAAAACAAAACAAATTCATTCATAGCTGCTATGCATGCGTTCTGGTGTTGGCAAAGCCTACATGTGGATTTTGTGAACTAATGACAATGGAATACTAATGTGTATTTGTCTAAAACCTTTTCTTCTTGGCAGAAGAAACTTTATTTATTAAAAAATAATTTAAACAGTATCAGGACATATTTACAAAGCAGCTAATTTTAATTTTATTTATTCATTGATTTATTGATCTTTGTTACGTTCCTTAATTTTTCTTATAGATATCTAATTTCCTTGTCGGGAGCTTTGGCAATCTTGAACGCTGTACCGTGCTTCGCTCTCGATGGCCAGTATATCCTCACCGCCTTTATTGAGTTTTCTTTAAAAACTGTCTTGCCGAATCGAGAAGATAGGGAAAGTGTTCAGTCACTAACTCTAATATTTGGGACAATTCTACTTGCAGCTAATATTCTTCTTGCCCTTTATACTTTATTTGTGAGCTAATTGTGATTTGTTCATAGAGTAATTATAAATACACTAGACTGCTAAGTTGAACACATTTCATCCTGAAATTTAGCAGCTTTATTGGAGTGTAATCCCTTTCAAAATGGCCATTCTAAATGCAATACTGTACCGACTCTATTTGAAGAATGCTTACAGTACCTAGATAAAGTGACTGCCATTTGTACTTTTAGTGGCACCCCTTGAAGACAATGGAACAGTCCATCCCAAGTAAGGACATTCTTACTAGCCCATACAAATTTAGGTTCATGGGTTTACAAGTCAGGAGCGATTCCAACAGTCACCCCCCCCCCCCCCCTCCTACCTTCTTAAAAATGTCAATGCATATCAATGTTATGTGCTATTCAGTTTTCACTGTTGTGCCCCCCCCCCCATTTGAAAAATTCTGGATCCACCCTTGCAAGTGTTACTACAAGTCAGTCCATTACTTTAGTTTTATACAAACTCGATTTACGTCACAGTTCAACCAGCTTACACAGGCATATACAGTATATTAACAGTTAATCATTTCTTTTTTCCACAAAACTTGCTTTTAATCACAGTTAGTACCATCTTATACACAAGCTTATCTTATTACACAAGCATTACTTTGTGTAAACTGCAATACATCCACCCTTTGCTATGTACAAGCTCTGAATACAAAAAGTTAGTGTCCAAATTATATTTTCGGAATTGCTGTTAATATAAGCAGCGCAATTCAAATTCTGCTTTAATTATGAATATTAAAATTAGGACAAAAATTAATTATATCAATGTATTGTATGTTGCCAGGGAGATAGTCGATAGTACATTAGTAAATATCAAGCAAAGTTGCCTTTGCACAAGTTTCTGCGAGATTATTGCTTGCTCTGAACAGATTTCTTGGAGATTCCCAAAAAGAAGTGCTCAAGCCATACCTGGCATGGGTGGTGCACATATGAATGCATTCGGCCATTTTGGTTAGCAGTCTAGTATTTTTGTAATAACTTTATGAATTTGTTATACAACTATCATTTTTATAGCATAGATTTTTATATGATATACAAAAATAATGATGCTTTTTATTAATGAAATTTAGAATGCTTTTTTGATATACTGTATTGTTTCTGTCTCTTATACACATCTAGATGTGTATAAGAGACAGCTATAAACTTGTCAATTGACATACGTTTTAATTATCACCTGTTATATTTCTGCTTTTGTACCACTTTTCAATGTAAAGAAAGCAATTCTTAAGTATGATATTGAAGTACACGTACGAAACACATGTTTTAACTAATTTCAATTACGTTACAGGCATGCCCAGGCTTTCAACAAGTGAAAATTTGACAATAGAACGATTTGATATTTTTGTCAGTTGTATAATTAAAACACATTCGAATTTCTTTCGATGAAGTTTTGTAATTGTTTTTCCCAATGCTATTTGGTATGAATTTACACTGAAATAACAATACAATAACAATTTTTTAGAAATGCTAATATGCTAAGTAGGACCTATGTATTTATTATTGATCATTATATCAACTTCTTGCATCGTATGCTTTTTGTTACCAAAAACCCTCCTATTTTTCTTCAACCTTTTTCATTAAATACAAAATGGTTAAATTTGAAGGAGGTTTAAATATATTTATGCTTTTTTTTCGGTTTGTCTATAAACCAAGGGCTAATATAGGTATATACAATGGAGCCAGCGTCTATAGAGCAGATTTAGCATGGTAGATAAAAAATGTTCAATAGAATCGAGCAAAACCAGTGAAGCACATGCCAATATTTGGAAATTGGCCACGACACCAGAAAGAAACTTTCATATATCCTCTCCCTTCCCCCCCCCCCCACATCCACTTTCCCAAAATAGCCTCTAAAGTTCGTTTTCCTGAGTAAATTAACCATTACTGTATTTACACTGGACCAATGGCTGACATCCATCCACCAGGGGCGAGGTCTATGGGGTACAATGGGTCTCAAGTTGGAAGAAGTCAATTCCGTTAGTAAGGGTGCCAGTGGAAAAAATTGGGAGTGGGCGGGGGCTTCCCCTTAAATCCGCCACTGATCTGGTTAATGAGCTTTCGTAACATTTAATTTTATTTTGTTGCACATTGTGATACACATTGGCAATGATTTCGGTCAGACAATTGATAATAAAGCAGTGAAAACGTGTACATAGTATGAATTTGATTCTTGCTTGCTTTTGGGGGTGCGGAAGGCCGTCCCGATTTTCGGGAGACTCCCGCGAGACTTGGGATCCCTAGGACACAAAAGTCTTAACATGGGATTCCAGGGAGGGTTTCAGTATACCTGCTTGTATATATATATTGCGTCACCTGATACTCCTTTATTACGCCTTCGTCGGGAACATTGACACCCTCAATTAGGCATGCACATATTATTTCGTAGGTAAGTTTGGTAAAAATGTCATGAATTATCCATAAGTCTTTTTATAGACATATTTTGCGCATGCACTAATTTCAAGTATGTGTCAGCCAATGGTCAGCCTGATTAGCTGCTCTGTACATTATCACGATAGAATCTAGTTTTCAGTCCTTGTATTTGAATCAGTGCAAAAATAAAACCAGTGATTGAATTTTATCCGTTGGGTCTTTAAGAAGAGTTTTTACCAAATTCACCTAGGAATAACGACAAATACCAAAGTTGCGTTGGGCATATCCTGGCGCCACCTATTGTTTCTTAAACTTTATCTTTGAACATTGATGGCGCCATTTAATAAAACGCAAAGTGGACTACTTATAGATACACACCAACTGAAAGCATACAATCACATTCGTAGTGACGATTTTGACTCGCTGTCATCGAACTATTTAAAGGTATGACATTTAAAGTATTTGTAAAGCTTCAATCAAAATTATGTTTAAATTCCGACTCTGATAACGATAATAATATTAATAGATAAAAAAGTATCATCACTATTAGGATTAGGTCTATTGCAATTATTATAGTGTGTTAGTTATTTATGTTTAACATTATAATAATAGGCATATGTAGAATATATTATTTAAAGATAAAAATATAGAAGTTGGGGTGTATTCTTAATTATAATACAGTTATATATAGGCCTACTTTTCATAAGTTACTAATACGTAGGTTGTCTCGTCCAAGTGGTCATTAGAGCTATGCTGACTTGACGTCAGACACTAACAGACTGGAAGTGCTTTCAATTGTTGGCACTGCAGCTAGTTATATGACATTACATGATAATACAACAGTAATAATAATGAATAATAATGTAGTAGTAGTAGTAGTGTATGTAGCTTAGTGGTTAAGCAGCTTGCCTTCCAATCCCATGGTGCGGGGTTCAAATCTTACAAAAGCACGATTTTTTTTCTCACGATTAAAAAATCAACACTCTCCAAGCTCCGTAATGAGACCACTGATAAAGCATCACATTATTCCATCTTCTTAAGATGGCCCTCAACATCAGCCGATCTTCTAGGATACGCTGGAAGGATCACACTCTATAAATATGATTTAAAGTAATATACATAAAAATTAATAATAATAGTAATAATAATAATAATGTATAAATACGGTGTATATATATATATGTATATATGTATATATATATACATATATTCATATGTATATATAGGTCTATATATAAGTGTATATATATATATATATATATATATATATATATATATACACTATGCTGTATAATGCAGCCGAATATTCTCACAGAGAATGCCTTTTACTGTAATAACAATAATAATTTATACGGTATAACATATATATGAAATTATGTATCATCATGATTATTACTGTATTTTTATATAATTTCAGGCTCCGATTAATATTTTTCCAGAAACTTGTGCTATTGTGTTTTTATTGATTATCATTTCTCTATATGTATCACTTGTTATTATGTTCAGCTTTGGTCCATAATAACATATCGATCACTTCGCCTTCCGTGGTGCTAATTCCTCAGACTCGAATGAATACATCCGCGGCTAAAGAATACGCTCAAGATGAACTTTGAAGAAGTGCGAAGAAATCCTGTTTTCTTCGAAAATCGCTTTGTTGTGGAAGGCGACGATGGTTTTACAGATAGAGGAGAGGGAAGACATGTACCCCAGGGAGGATCTGGGCAGCAGTTAGTATTCGAAACAGAGTCGGTAAGTGAATAACATGTAGAACAGGCCAGGGTAGCATTACCTGATCTCACACTGTCGATAAAAGGTCATGTAGACATGAAACTTTGCACATGACCAAAAATTTTGTTTCCGGACACATACAGTACTGATACTCACTCAGTTTAAGCTGTCACCAGCTCCATTTCAGCAAACATCTAAAGTACATGAAACACTTTTTATACGTAAGACACGTTATTATTAAATAATAAATTAATGTTAGTTAAAATACCCTATCAGATTCTGGTTTAAGCTTACCGTAGCTTTCGCTGTTTTATCGACAGGTTCATTCAGCGGACTGTAACAGAATAGTTATATGACGTAAGGTTATTCAGTTGCAGCCTGCTGAAAAAAGCTGTTGAGAAAACAGCGAAAGTTAAGGTAAACTAATATACTTTTGCAAAGGTATCTTAAACAGTCAAGTAACAACATAAATGCCATTACAAATAAATTAATATTAAGTAATAACCCTCAATCATTATTTATTATTACAAGTGTCGTGTAGGAAAAACACAAATCAAAAAGTCAGCAGACTGTGTGGTATTGTTTAATTAATTATAGAATTGATGAGGATGTAGGCCTAAACTGATTTTAATTTGTTTAATTATTCACTTATTTGACGATAATATAAATGCATAATGAATAAAACGAGTTTTTGCAATTCAAACACGGTGAATTTCTGTGTGCGATAGAACTGGTGTTTTCGCTTTTGTAACCTAATGCCAAGTTTGTGGTTTAGATCAGACCATGGTAATACTCTATCAAGATGCTAAAGCATCCATGTGCACTTTATGAACTCAACTTTTAGGAAAATTGCTGCCATGTGGCTCTACACTGTACCTGCTACGGATCATACATCCTATAGTTACCGTAGGCCTACTCAGTCAAGTACCAACTGAGATATTTACTTTTTATAAAATAAACATGTTAAGTTTAAGTTTCCTCGTAAGTCACGTCGACAAAATTTCAAAGAAATGTCTATTCACACACGTTTATGCTCAATTATTATTGTGCTTGGTTGCTTTGATGTCAGGGTTATGGACCATGAAGGTATAGTATAAACAAACAATTTCAACCCTCCTCTATTCAAGAACAATGTTGGGTATTGGGTATTGAGTAATGGGTTGGCTTCTCATGAATAAACATAGGCCCCTAGAAATTCTTTTCTTTCTTATCGTTTAATGTATACACAGTGTATTGTACTCTACTTGGAATAATCCTATGTTTTGTGTGGCCTTTGCTTCAGCTAACGACACTCTTCTCAACTATATTCTTGCCTGATTACTTATAATAATTTATGGTTATTATAGGCTAACATGAAAAATATAGAAGAAAAGAAAAACTGTATGACAATGAAAACAGCAAGTTTTCCAAGCACAGTTTGAGTGGAGTGATGGGCCGCCTGTGCTGTAAAAGAGCTAAACGTTTCAGGTTATTGCTGTGGGTCAGGCTACTAAGGATCCGAAGCTCCCCCCCCCCAAAAAAAAATCAGTCCTGTAACTTAAAGCTATATATAGACCAGACACGATAAAGACACGACAACGACATATCATCGCGTCGTTTATATCCTTCAACACTGAGCGCATTTATATCGTGTCGTTATCGTGTCTAGTGTAAATTTAACTTAAGCCGGGTATGCACGGAACCGACCGTCGGCCGACAAATTCATCCGCTCTGTGAACGCTTAACGACACAATGCAGACTGTTTTTTCTAAACTGTTGATTCAATAAAAGAACACTTGTTGTGAGAAAGACAAACGTGTGACTGCCTTTATTGCACTTGTAAACTACTGCAAACTGTTAACAGCGTTGCGCACATTACTTCTTTCTATGTCACGTTGCCTTCTGATCTTAGGGTTCTGGATTTCATTCCTGTGACAGCTGGAGTTCTTATCATGATTGAAAACACCCCCACCCTCCTAAGCCTCATAACAAGACACATCTAGATGTGTATAAGAGACAGATTTGAATCAGTGCAAAAATAAAAGATGTAGGCCTAAACTGATTTTAATTTGTTTAATTATTCACTTATTTGACGATAATATAAATGCATAATGAATAAAACGAGTTTTTGCAATTCAAACACGGTGAATTTCTGTGTGCGATAGAACTGGTGTTTTCGCTTTTGTAACCTAATGCCAAGTTTGTGGTTTAGTTCAGACTATGGTAATACTCTATCAAGATGCTAAAGCATCCATGTGCACTTTATGAACTCAACTTTTAGGAAAATTGCTGCCATGTGGCTCTACACTGTACCTGCTACGGATCATACATCCTATAGTTACCGTAGGCCTACTCAGTCAAGTACCAACTGAGATATTTACTTTTTATAAAATAAACATGTTAAGTTTAAGTTTCCTCGTAAGTCACGTCGACAAAATTTCAAAGAAATGTCTATTCACACACGTTTATGCTCAATTATTATTGTGCTTGGTTGCTTTGATGTCAGGGTTATGGACCATGAAGGTATAATTATAAACAAACAATTTCAACCCTCCTCTATTCAGGAACAATGTTGGGTATTGAGTAATGGGTTGGCTTCTCATGAATAAACAAGGCCCCTAGAAATTCTTTTCTTTCTTATCGTTTAATGAATACACAGTGTATTGTACTGTACTTGGAATACTCCTCTGTTTTGTGTGGCCTTTGCTTCAGCTAACGACACTCTTCTCAACTATATTCTTGCCTGATTACTTATAATAATTTATGGTTATTATAGGCTAACATGAAAAATAAAGAAGAAAAGAAAAACTGTAATAACAATGAAAACAGCAAGTTTTCCTAGCACAGTTTGAGTGGAGTGATGGGCCGCCTGTGCTGTAAAAGAGCTAAACGTTTCAGGTTATTGCTGTGGGTCAGGCTACTAAGGATCCGAAGCTCCCCCCCCCCAAAAAAAAATCAGTCCTGTAACTTAAAGCTATATATAGACCAGACACGATAAAGACACGACAACGACATATCATCGCGTCGTTTATATCCTTCAACACTGAGCGCATTTATATCGTGTCGTTATCGTGTCTAGTGTAAGTTTAGCTTAAGCACGGAACCGACCGTCGGCTGACAAATTCATCCGCTCTGTGAACGCTTGACGACGCAATGCCGTTTGCTGGCGAGCAGACTGTTTTGCTAAACTGTTGATTCAATAAAAGAACACTTGTTGTGAGAAATACAAACGTGTTGACTGCCTTTATTGCACTTGTAAAGTACTGCAAAGTGTAATTAACAGCGTTGCGCACATTACTTCTTTCTATGTCACGTTGCCTTCTGATCTTAGGGTTCTGGATTTCATTCCTGTGACAGCTGAAGTTCTTATCATGATTGAAAACACCCCCACCCTCCTAAGCCTCATAACAAGAATCGAAAAGCAACGTCCCATCCTGTATTGCTGAATTGCTTTCTGTTGAATGAGAAATTTTAAAAAATAAAATCTGGATTAATATGCTGGCTAGTTGGTAGGCCTAAAAGAGTAATTTGCCTCTGATGTTTCGCTCATTTTTTTTAAAATTATTATTAGGCTATATTAGATTTCTTTTATAACTTTTTGGTTGAGATAATTTGTAGTATGGCACTATTTAAAAGGCATTAAAACCATGTCTATGTTGTAAGGCGCCCTAGAAACACGAGCCATCAGGCAAAACAGATATACCATTGTGTGATGTTGAATAGTACAATGGAATAACGGATACGGAACTAATCATGGAGCTATAAAATTGTTCTCCATAGATCAGCTAATTTGTTTATTTCATTACTAATGGTATGTGCTTCAACCCATTTTTGATGCAAAGTGCTTTAGAAACCCAAGGCATCGGGCACACAATTACTATTACACTCTGTTCGATGTTGAGTACAGTAATAACATTACTGCCTAGATAATTCCAGATCAAACTAATCTCTACAGCAATTACTAATGTTATATATTAGTTAAACTAGACCTAACGATTCCCTTTATAGTATGAATTGTTCTGCATTTTTATACTATTATCATTATTTTTATTATTAATCTATTATTTTCCAAAAATATGTAAATATTTCCGATCATACAAGAGTAAAAGAAAAACCATTTTGATAAATTAAAATTAAAAAAAAAAAAAAAAAAAAAAAAAAAACACCTTTGGATCCTATATTGCTTATTTGAGGTATCTTGCATTCATTCATTTTTCTAACTATTTTAGATTGTGCCTTACCTTGATCCTTTTGATGTAGTAGTGATCTATGTCTTTCAACCCTACAGCGAGAACTTACGAGACCGATTGGCTGGTGGAAAATTTAGTTGATCTCAATTTAGATTTGAAAGTTAATGAATACTGTACAAATCTTGCTTGACATTATTTGATCACCTGTGGTTGATCGTAATAATGTCATTTTAATCATTGTTTGGATGCTACATCGAAGTTGATAAAAGCTGTCAAACTGTGACAATATGAAATTTTAAGCCTATTTCCTCTTATTAGTTCATAAATGTATCCATTATTATCAATATTTATTTGATTTTTTCATACTAAGTAACATTTTCAGTATCACAATGTCTGGTACTGGACTTGTAACCGTGATACTAGATCAGATATAGTGGCTATTGACTGTATACAGTTAGCGCTTACAGACACTACATTTCTCATCCATCTGGTCTCATAATGAGGCTTAGGTGATTGGAGCTGTTTATTTCCTGATTCCTGCAATCTACTCTCACAGGAAATCAACCCACGAACCTGAAGGCAAGCATCTCGTATTCAACTAAAAAATAACCACTTTCGTTCTCCACAGTACCCGCCTCACGGTTCTTTTGTAGTAGATGGACAGCCTCGTCATATTCCGGTAAAAGTTGTAATGGATGCTACAACAGTGAATTGCTACACGAACCTGGACAAAACACATCTCAGTCATACTAACTTGACGGATAAAATTAGAGATGAGATACATGATATGAAACAAGAAACAGTCAGCCAGTTAAAAGAAGTACAAACTGATAACCAACAATCGTTTTGTTCTGGTTTGTTCATCTTTTTGTCTCTCTTCTTTAGTTAGAATAATGATACTTCACTCTAAATTTAACTTACCGTAAATATTAATGGAGACATGTGTTCATGTTTTATTCTCAGAACCGATTCTTGCTCGCCTAAACTACGACAAAGTTAATTTTACGATCATTGACACTAAAGATGATGCGCCTAAATACAAGGACCCGTTAGAATACGGTCAAGTTTGTCTCACAGAAAAGCGTTTGTTCTTCGTTTCACAACGGAAAAAAGACTGTGAGTAGGCTTCATAAAAAAATATATGTATGTTAACTGTTACAATTATTTAAATTATGACGATATACCAATTTTTTTCCTAGTAGATTAAATTAGAAATTACAAAGATAGTTTATTTTAATATTGCTAACATACTAAGAATCCAACCAAAAAGAAGTATCAGTACCAGTAGACGTAGAAGTGACACCACCACTATAATAATAATAATAGAAACAAAGGTACTGGAACGAATAAATAAGTCAAAACCAATGAGAGCTTGTGGGAACCGTCATTCCATTGTTCGATTGATTGATTGATTTGATTGTTAAAATATGAAAAATATTTCTGTGCGTTATTGCCAACATTCATATCAAGTTTATCTCTTGCATTTAGATACCGTACACCTTCATCATCAAGCAATTAAAAAGATTAAAGGCGAAATTATTCCGAAAGACTCCAAAAAAGCAAAAGGTAGGTCTATTTATCATGGCCTATGTATTTCTTATTTGAATCGGAATACCTTTTAAACAACCAAGCTTCTTTTCTCCCAAAGAGCTCAATTGCTTTAGTACCGGTACCATATAAAGCTTAATGGTCTAGTGGGGCTGTTTTTAGTTTTGAAAACGAATCCAAGTTTTAAAATAACTTGAAACCAGAATGATGTGATGGTGAGAATAATAATAATACATGTTGTAATAATAATAATAATAATAATAATAATAATAATAATAATAATAATAATAATAATAATAACAATAACAATAAATAATAATAATAATAATAATAATAATAATAATAATAATAATAATAATAATAATAATAATAATAATCTCCCTCCAGTTAAAGACCCCTCTAATTAATGACCACTTCCAATTAAAGATCACTTCCTGTGGTTACAAATCAATAAATGTCTTTTATCTTTATTCTTCACATTAGAGACCAAAGCTGCTAAAGACCATAGGAACCCGGTCTCAAAAGTGGTCATTAATTGGAGGGAGACCTGCAATAATAACAATAATAACAATAATAATCATAATAATAACAACAACAACAACAATAAAAATAACAATAACGATATTATTATTGATAATTAATAAATATAAGGCAGTAAATTTGAATTAAAAAAGTATACATTTTTATTATACATAGAATCGACGCAAACAGTTACAAACCAAAAGAAACCCAAGGCCTATATGCTAAAGATGGGTCAGGACACTGGTTCAAGTTACTATGAAATGATTCCAATTTGGAATATAAAGTCAGTGTCAATGAACACCTCGGGCAGTTCGGTGTCTCACACTCTAATCTACTCCAAGAACACTTGCTGTGGTGTGTGGTGCGGGTGCTGCAATTGTTTCCGCAAGTTGTTTTGCTGCTGTTCGGTACGTGTAAAGTGGGCTAAGTACACTGTATATTTCTATACTTTATCATAAGGCTTTGGAGCCCAGGAAGTGAACACCAAACATTTGCCAGCCATAATCAATGCCTGGCACTATAATCGTCACCACTACCACCATCATCATCATCATCATCGTCGTCATCTTGATTGTAAAAAAATTATTATTGCTGCTTATAGTATTATGCTTACTCTACCATAGTGTTATTATTATTAAGCCGAGCTAAACAAATAGGCACAAAAATTGTTGAAGACATCTAGCATGAAAGAGCAACTGATAGACCTATAAAGTGTATGATCACAAAAGCCTATGCATGCATATTAAGATTGCTTTGAAAAGAATTCCCCCCAGGCACCGTAATATACATTGACACACACCATTGATTTTAATACTTGATCCAGAACAAATCCCGCACCTTAATATTCGTACTGTATTGTAAACCCCTTTGAGAATACATTTATTTTTCACAAAGGAAGGATCAAACAAAACATTTAGCCTACTACGCACTCTTCTTTTAATATAGGACATGTATATAACACATTTATTCGCTTCCCCTCTTTAGTGTAAGCCGTCAAAAACATGGCGTTCGAATCGGGCAAACGATGAAGCTCTGTTTGCCGAAAACCACGACGGTAACCTCCAATACATAGCGTCAGTGGACGTGAAAATCAACCGCAGAGTGTTGATCCACGTCACATTGCCCGCCTGGGAACAAAGAGCAATAGTGGAGGTCATTGTCGACGTGCCGACGTCCATCGACAAGATAGCTGATTTCATTCGTGTTCTTCAGCATTATTCTCAGGATCTTAACACGCCTTCGAAACTCAGTGGTATCCCAGGACATATCTTAACCATTTCCGACAACATTGGTTTTCAAGTGCAGGGCCATAGGTAGATACTAACCACTGCGTGTATAATCGATTAGGGGTCAGTTACCACATGGTCAATATTGACAATATTTCCGACCCCCAACAAAAAGGTAAATGTCTACCATTCAGCGGGTGGCTCCAGAAATTTGCCGAAAAGGGGTTGGACGTGTCCAGGACGTGTCTGACAACTGGGTCCGAAACAATGGGCCGACTAGAGCCTCGGTCAGAACAGGGTCCAGGATGAAACCCTTGGTAGGGTTCACGGAGATAGTTTTTACGGCTTAGTATATGGCCAAGGATGTTATATTAGGGATTGGCAATCAAAATATCGTCATTTGGATAGCACATTTTTGGGTTTTTTTTATCCGTGGCGTCGGACAAGGAAAGGTAGTTGGGGGGGGGGATTCCACCGCCCGCACCGCCGGACGGCTGGCGCCACCACTGTTACCGTACCATTACCTATATTTTAAGACAATAAATCAATAACACGTGGTCATAATTTTAACGCTATATTATTATTACTTAAAGCCCCATTCCCGGCAAAACTTCAGTTTTTAAGAAAAATCTAATTTTTGTATAATGTTATAAAGATTTTAAAATATAATACGGAATTGCTAGTTTAACGGAATTTAGATATTCCTAAGTATGAATAAAATGTGAAATAAGACTGAAATTTGATTTTTTTTTTTTTTTTTTTTTTGTGTTCCACACAAAAAATAAATGCGGATGAATTTTCATGTTTGATTTTGCGGTAAGTCGTGAGAAGAAATATCGTAGGCGCCGAAAACATTAGCCTATCCAACGCTGCTAGTCTAGGCCTAGCCTTACCTCGATTTAGGTTCTGTTATCACACATAAAAACGGCCGACATGATATTTTCCGTTGCTAGTATTGACACTTGTGAAATATAATATTTCATAGGAATTATTTCAAATTTGTTAAAAAACTGATTCTGACTGAGATTTTGACACTTAAACAAACATATCTCAGCCTTAATCGAACGACCGCATTGTGCGAGATGCGAAGTACAAAAACTAATCTCTTTAGAGAGGGCGCACTTCATTGACTGTATAAAGTATACATAAAAGCGAGAGTATTCCAGTGGTGGATGCGATCTACAACCTCTGAATTTGCCTAGTAACGATGAATTCGTCGAGAAAATGGTAATATTTTATGAGAAATAGTCTGCATTTCTCTTTTTTTTTTTATTCTTTTTCGTAAATCTAAAATTCATGCCAATATTTTGCCATGATTTATAATAATTGGAGTAATGCAAATTCATATTTTCTATAAAAAAAAAAATCAGTTTTTAGTGAAATTTTGCCGGGAATGGGGCTTTAATCAGGAGAGAACACACCCTTCAGTCCCACCAAGTTTGAGGCTTAAGTTAGCAAGGTAATGGCACCTGTAAATACCTGGAAAAACACTCTTGTTAGAGGGTAAAGTAGAGACATTATTTTGGACTATAGTATTATAATTATAATCATCTTTAACCATTAATAAGCAAGTGACATTTTATACAGTTTTTATATGCTTCTGTAATGTTTTCAGTCTATCTTTAAAATATTTCTTTATATCTTATTAAATGAATTGATAGACACTGGATTATTGGCTTTAATTTAGTAATAACTGTCTATTTTTTAGGCATATAGTAGCCTACCGTATACTTGATGACGAATAAAGTACTATACAGAAAACGGCGCTTAGATTATAAATAGATTTGTTTAGTAACATCGAATATTAGGGCATATGCACAAACACAAATACACATATGTCCATTATGCTTATAGTATTTTCAAGACAACTTCAGTCAGGATATCGTACAGTAAACATAACCAAAGTAACGTAAATGTGATCGGTCAGAGATGTACACTCCAATTCAACTGGTTAACTGTTAATATTTTGACGCATTTTCTCTATTTAATTTAACTCAGGTTGAGAAATCTGGCAATTTTTACATAGATATACATTGGTGTTAGCTTGAAGTCAATGTGTGCAACAACAACATACAAACAAACAAGCCACAAGCTTTATCACAGCCACAATCAGACACCTCGACCTAACCATGTACTGTATTAAAGCTAGGCTCCGGGAGGAAAAAGTGTTTGATTGGCCTACATTGTAGAAGTGATTTTTCGAAGACAAAAAAAAAAGCATATTTGACGAACAACTCGGGAACGGTTAATAAGATACAGATTTTTAAATATTTATTGAATATTTAAAATTGAATTATATGAATATTTATTACATTGTAATTTGCATAACTAATTATCTGTAAACCATGGCTTTCTACGATGTCATTATTTATATATAATGGCACTCGACCTCAACGGTTATTTATATATAATTGGAAGTAAAAACCATTATTTATATTTAATGACCTTGACAGGACAACACGTGTGCATTACATATAATCCAAGTCCAAGCATTATATACATATAACATGTAACATTTGCACAGCTATTATTTATATATAATGAAATGTAAACGCAGTTATTTATTTATAATGAGTTTGAAGTCAATTCGTTATTTATATATAATGAAATCAGTGAACTTATACGTATATAAATAATTGTAAGATACTTTTCATTATTTATATATAATGATTTGTTACCTTTTCATTATTTATATATAATGAAATCAATGAACTTATATATAAATAATTGTAAGTTACTTTCCATTATTTATATATAATGATGTGTTACCCTTTCCTTATTTATATATAATGAAACCAGTAACCTTGTTATATATAAATAATGTTTGGTTACCCTTTCATTATTTATATATAATGAAATCAGTAAACTAATTATATATAAATAATGAAAACGTTAACGCAATTATTTACATATAATCTTTTAGACTTAAATGCATTATATATAAATATAATGAACGATCTGTTCAATTATATGTTAAATAATGAATTGTATATAAATAATTGTGTTAAATAATAAATTTACACTTGGCGCCTCATAATACTTAGCAAATTAAATTATATTTTTTTTAGAACAATATCATATTTAATAACATAATGATATAATCTTCTTTTGTATAAAATTAGGTAACAGCACAAAATTACTACTGATACAAAAAGTTTCCTTCTTCTTGTATTAAGAATATCTAATGTAGTCCTATTAATAATAATAATAATAATAATAATAATAATAATAATAATAAAAATAATAATAATAATAACAATAATAATAATAATAATAATAACAATAATTAAATCGTGTCAGAATGCATAAATATAATAATTATTTTTGTAAGTTAGGCCTATAGCAAATAGGTCTATGATGTATTTAGACAATTGATCGCCAGTTATGACTAATAATGCGATACAGTTACATGGTGTAGCCAGACACTATAGGCCTAGTACACACACGTTGGTGACTAATCGATAGCAGCCATTATAGGGGAGTAGTATTATTTCACGCCAAAATCTGACAAATATATTGATCTCGTATTGCCTTTTGTTGTGATGATGATTTTCGAATTTATAACGAGCCTATTTCACGAGCACTCTGTCAGAGGTCTATGATTGTCGAATCGAATTGAACAGATTATATAAGTAGCGGTAGATATATTACCCAGTCTGTGTTTGATACTGATTATTACCCATAAACATCGTATGCGATTTCTTTTTAATTCATTAACCTTCCATAGGGAGGCCTACATATATCACATGTTATTGTGTTTATGATCTACAACTTTAAATTCAATCTACAACATATAACTGTTTTGTTACGAGGACAAGCATAGGTGATGATCAAGATGAACTTCGAAGAGGTGCGAAGAAATCCAGTGTTTTTCGACGATCAATTTGTTGTGGATGGTGGAATAAATCATTTTACAAGAATTCGAGGAGAAAAATCTGACTTTCCTCCTGAGGATTTTCCACAGCCTCAATCTACGGAATCAGTATCAGTAAGTAACTCTTGGATTGGAAACAGGTCCGAATTTATGAGGTCGGAGGATGCGATAAGGGATTCCCCCCCCCCCCACAAAAAAATTAAATAAAAATTAAAAAAATTAAAAAAAATATAACAGTCGAAAATGTAATGAATATGAAATTTGTTATTTTCTGTAGGGCCTACTTAAAATTAAAAACCTGTTTAATATTTACATTAGTACTCTATTGTTAGGTTGGGCATTGTTATGATTCTGTAAAGGCCTCGGAACCACTACGATAATGACGATAATAATAATAATAATAATAATAATAATAATAATAATAATAATAATATTGTTGTTGTTATTTCAAATAGTTATCAAATTAACAATACTTTAAAGCTTGAAAGTTGCAAATTTTTAAACATGATTCTAATAATAATGATTAATAATAATAATAATAATAATAAATAATAAATAATAAATAATAAATAATAATAATAGTAATATTATTATTATTATTATTATTATTATTATTATTATTATTATTATTGTTGTTGTCATTGTTATTGTTATTTCAATTAGTTATCCAACTTTTTAAGTATGATTCTTGGTAGCGTCTACAAAGTTTGTACCACCCCTTTAAATACTTTTTTTTTCAAGAATAAGATAGCGGACCCATGATTTTTTCAAGAATAAGATAGCGGACCCATGATTTTGAACATTTTGAATCGTTTGGCTGGGTTCCTATAGAGGATTGAGAAGGTGTGTACCATCGCGAACCTGTCTTCTGGCTAAACACGGATATGATGATATTAATTGATTTTATTTTTTCGAAACACAATACAGTTTGAATTGTTTTGATTTAGGCCTGTATTGAATATGACAGATGTGCCATAATGCCTTTGTGTAAATAGCACATTTTTTTTGTTTTTGTATGTTGTTATCATGGGTCGATACGGGTGAGGCTTGGATTGTACATGGGTTGTGAATTGTTACAGATTGCACTAACAAAAATAAACAGTAAGTGTTGTAGACGCTTTATTCAGTGGCGGATCCAGGAATTCGAAATAGAAAGGACCAGGGAGGGGCCTTCCCTCCATGACTGGGACTAAGCCAAGCTGAGAGCACCAATACCTCTCCAAACCTTTGAGCATACTAAGTTAACATGTCCATCCCATGTTAGTTGCTGATCAATGGTCACCTCTAAATATTTACATGAGTTCACATGTACCATCGATCTGAACTTCCAAATCCTTATTAACAAATTTAAGTCTCTAGTATGAACCAATAAGCATAACCTCACATTTTTTAGCATTTAAGTTGAGCAAATTTCGTTTGAGCCATGCACAAACATTAACATGTCCCTATTCAACATCAACAATTTCCTCGGTTGATTTGGCAAAAAAGATCGCTGTGTCATCTGCAAACATATTGGATTTGCAATAAAATACTTCTGGTAAGTCATTTACAAACACAGTAAACAGTAAGGGGCCGATGACTGACCACACCATCCTGCTATAATTTAATTATAAGTGCAACTTATATTGCGCCATCAACCACTGAAAACTGTTTCCCCTTCGAGAGGTTATAACCTCTAAACCACAGTCCCATATATATATATATCGGATCCCAACTTGTTTAATTTATACAAATTCGGTGGTCAACTGAATCAAAGTTCCTTTTAATATCCAATGTAACCAAGCCAACCACATGATTACCGTGAATGGACTTCTTCCATTCTCCAGTAGCATAATTTAAAGATGTAGGCCTACAGGTAAAATGCAATGACCTAAATCCTGATTGCTCCTTACATATTAAGTTTAAGATTAATTTAAGAAAGCATGAAGTTGATCAGACACCACTCTTTCAAAAACCTTTGAAATGATATGTAATAATGAGATTGGTGGGTCGTAACTGGGATCTGCACGATCGCCAGACTTAAGCAGTGGAATAGGCCTACCCAAGCGATTTAAAGCATCTGTGGAAATTTACCTGATGTTAAGGAATGGTTAACAATGTGGGTGAGGACTTGTGTGATATAAGGACCGGACATTTTGATTAGCTTTGCGGGCAAGTTATCCACTCCTAATGCCTTGTTAGATGACAAGCCGTTTAAAATCTTGAATACTATATCCATAGATACATGTTGTAAGTGAAAAGAATTATTTTTACAAATTTCACCTGTACCACTAATCCCACTTAGTAAAGACCTCATGGTATCGAACCTTGATGCCAGTTTAGATCCGATATCTGAGAAGAACTCATTTATCTTATTTTCGTTATTCCCGAAGCTTGACTACTTTGGGAATGTAGAACATCGCAGGAGATGCTTCCAAGTATCTTCAATGTTACCCTTGTTACTGTAAATTCCATCACTATATAAACGTTCGTTTTGGAGTTCATAATCCTTATGTTAACCTTATTTCTGAGAATTTGGAATTTTTTTTCCAGTCATTTGCAGATTTAGTTTTAATTGCTTTACCTTCACAATGAGTCTCTTTTATTGCTTGCAGACACAATTTCCAATGTAAGCCATAACGGAACATTTGTTTTTACTCTTCTTTTTCTAACTGGCGCGCATGTTTATCCAACACATTACTAATAACTGCACTGAACTTACACCAGGACAACATCAGCATTAACTACCAAATTCCAATGGAAGGCCGCAGTAAGATAATTTAGAAAACTAAGTCGAAGTTATTACAATGCCGGCTTATTTTATATTTATGAATACTATTTCTTGACTTATTTCTACCGATACAACAGTATATAATTTCGTGATCAGAAAAGTCCTGTTTCTCTGACACCAGACCTTGTAAATAATCCTTTCACTATATGATTCATAATGATATATAATAACGTTTGTGATGTATGAATTAACTCTAGTATGTTTACTAGTTATTAATAAAAACGTAGGTCGTATTACCATTTTTTAAATTGAAAACAAAAGCAAACGTTACAGACAAAGTTTAAAGCTGTCAGTCTATGAGACAAACATTTACATTTTTCTCCATTAGCAAACGCCTCGTCGATCCGTAGTAATAGACGGGCAACCTCGTCACTTTACAATGGACCCTTCAACTATGCATTTCTTTATGAACTTGGACAAGAAACATGCAAGTCATAGTAATCTGAAGACGAAAATCAACGCTGAAATAATTGATATGAAGCACGAAACGGAGGGCCATCTAATGTCAGTACAACCGGATAACCAGCAATCGTTTTGTCCTGGTTCGTTAAATTATTTTCTCCTCTTATCTCGATTGATTGAAAAAATTATTGTTGACTGACTGGCTGACGACTGCAGACTGACTGACTGAATTACTGTATTAATTGATTTACTGACTAACAGATGACCTGGTTCGTTAAATTATTTTCTCCTCCCGACTAACTGACTGACTGATTGACTGATTTAATAACAGATGACTGACTAACAGATCACTGACTGACTAATTACAAATGACTGACTGACTGGCTAACAGTTTACTGACTCTGATTAAATGATTGATTGATTGACAGACTGACTGACTGACATGAATGATTGATTGACTGATCGAATGATTGATCGATTGCTTAATTGACTGATTCGTCATGAACACGATCATTTTAAACGTTGCGTGTGGACTCTTTTTGTACTATTAAATCTAACAGCAAAACAAACTAAACATCTAGAGATCGTTTAACTTAATTCCAACGAGCCTCGATAAACGCATTGTATTTTTATATTACGACTCAATCATTACACATTATTTAAATAGCATTATAAAATTCATTTACAGAACAAATTATTTCTAGCCTGAACTTCGAATTAGTTTCATTTTCGGTCAGTGACGTGAAAGATGGTGGACCTATGATCAAAGAGCCGTTAGAATACGGTCAAGTTTGTCTCACAGAAAAGCGGTTATTCTTCGTTTCGCGGCGGAGAACAGATTGTAAGTAGGTCCGACTCTTCTTCTTCTAGCTGCTCCCACTTGAAAGTGGGGTCGCTGTGGCAGACTATCCTTTTACAGCTTTTCCCTATCATGGACCTCATCCGCTGTAGCTACGAATTCGGCCTGATTTAATCAACTACAGTAAATGCTGGTTTTACTGCAAACTTGTAAAGCGCATTTTAGAAATATATTGTGGGTACGTGTATGCATGGGTAGGCCTACGAGTTAGCCTGTATTCTTACTCGACAACAAAAAGCATGGTTTCAGAGCACATCATGACAGAACTTAAATGATAATATGATAAAGCCTTTTCCGTTTCTTGATTCTTTTTTCTTTTTCTTATACATATATATATATATATATATATATAGGCCTATATATTTATATATATATAAATATATATATATATATAAATATATATATATATATATAAGTATATATATATAATGTTATGTTATTTGTCATTAATTTCTATTTATTCCTCTGGTGCATATAAGATACCGTACACATTCATCCTCAAGCAAATAAAAAGGTTATGGACGAAACTCCTACGAACGTCACCAGTACACCACAAGGTACGTTTATTTCCATTGCGGGTTCCGGGCCGAATGGCCAAAGAGTATTACTGTTACTTTTGTTTTTGTATTTATTTGGCATGTACTAAAATGAACAGGAGAGTTTTTATTCTCATAGAATTCATCCAAACATTTCCAAAGTCCAAGGCATATCGGCTACAGATGGAGCAAAACACTGGTTCAAGTTACTATGAGATGATTCCTCTGTGGAACGTAAAAGCGGTTTCAATGAACACTGGGTTTGGTAAAGCGATGACTAGTGCCCTTATCTACTCTAGGAGCACCTGTTGCGGGCGCTTTTGCGGATGCTTCAGTTGTTTGCGAGACCTGATAGAAGCAATATTTTGCGAAAAATGTCTGGTACGTAGTGCTTATGCCAAAATTTATCATTATTCTTTTCATGATTAAACAAGAACTTTGTCGTCATTGGTTTGACTTAGATTCAAATTTATTGTCAGTAAACACGAATGTTTTCATGTAAATTGGTTTCCTTTCTACAATATGATAATAAAAAAGGATTTCTAAAAAAAAAGAAAACATTTTAAATCAATATCGTCAACTTTTACTTTATTACTTACCAAAGCTTATACTTTCATATATTGAAAGTGTATATGATCAAAGTAAACAAAGACAACATAGGTAATAAAATAAAATTTAAACATTACAGTGGTAATATTAATGAATTAAATAAATAATGATGATGATGATGGGTCAGATACTCTAATCAAATGCGTTCTTTAAGGCTGTTCTCCGCGTCGGTTTACTTCCTGAGCTCTAATTGATTGAGCATATTTTCGCTTCACAAAAAGTTACTCCGCTAGAAATGTGAATGCGCATGAAACGACGCTTTCGATTCGCGCGAATAAATTCGCCTAGTGGAAAACAGCCTTTCGATCGAATTTCATCCGTTGGTTCCATTTACTTTGCTCTCAGGTCAATGCATCTTAACATTTCACAACATCATATTATGCACAAATTTATATTCTTAGGTTAAGGGTGACAGACAAGATACGGTAACGTGCCTTCACAAAGGCACTGTTGCTCAGGTCGACACGAAACTCAACTCGACTCAACTGGTCAACATGAGTGCTCCGAGCAAACTGAATGGAACTGACCGAAACTCTGAAATAAACTGCAAGTCGCAAATTTGAATCAACTCAAGTTGTGTTGAGTCGAGTTAATTTCAGTTATCCAAGTGCACGTTTTTGTCGGAAATGGAAGGAACTAAAAAAAGCGCTCTAAATCGATAGAATTTTGGTTCCGTTAAGTTATTTTCAGTTGCCTAATGTCGACATAAGCTTGCCTTAAAGGACACCTAAAATTTAAAGAGAAATGTTGAGCCTCCCATCCAAAGGATGGGCATGCGCCAATTAGGAAAAGGAGATTTAACAAATGTTGTTCCGTTATGGCTACATCGGAAATTATGTCTGCTAGCAATAAAAGAGACTCATGTAAACGTGATATTATTTGAGTACGATTAAACATAAAACTATAATCCATAGTAGGATTGCAGATCTGAATCGTCGCGCGACTAATATTTTAAGATTGCTTTTGTATTGATCAATATAATCGAACGCTTTTAAAAATTGCTGAAACGTTCAGAAAAAAATAATACAAAGCATATGCATCTACTTTACTGTCAGTCGGATGTTTAGCCGGTTACTCACTGCAATGGTGAAGCTATTCTGGAGAAACGCAACGGATCGTTCCTAATGACGATCCTTTCAGACTGCCTCCGACAATTAGCAGACGCCGTTGCGTCACCGAGCGCTCGCAGGGAATGAAGTTGGATTCGTCGTAGGCCTACGACCATCGCAGTGAGTGGTTGGCCTTAGACGTCCAATAATAAAAATGATTGAGATGGGGAGCGTTTTCCTTTTCACATGTTGTTTTTTGCTGAAATGGTAAAATTATGCTTGGTTAAAATTTCTTTACTCTTTTCTTCAGTTTGCGCCTGGCAAATCGTGGCATTCTGATCGGGAAAAGGAGAGGAACAAACTAGGTTTTGTAAATCATGACGGTACTATCAATAAATTTGCAACACTGGCGACGCCGATGAATCGAAAAGTCAAAATTCACGCCACGCTACCCGGCTGGGAGCAGCGAGCTGTCGTCGAGATCGTCGTTGATGCGCAGACCTCTGTTGATGAAATAGCTGATTTTATTCTACATCTGCAAGGTAACTCACAACAACTTAACACGCCTCCGCCACTAGATGCAAACCAAGCCTTTACCATAAGTCTGTCAGGTGGTAGAAATGGTGGTATTCGTTTCCAGGACCGTGCGTAGAGTTTGAGGTATTTCGTTGACTTCATAGAGCTATTAAACAACTAGAGTGCTGACAAGATGGCGGAGCAATGCAGAGTTGTGTATGTGTACCATCCAAGATGGCTGCCGTAGGAAAGCGCCACCTTCAGGCTTAGTATACATATTATTACAT
>NW_022727062.1:1618966-1692133 GCF_011630105.1 Anneissia japonica
ATACTTAGCAACAGAAGGGCGCCCTGTACGTTGGGCACGAAGTATAGGAAACTTGCATGGTTAAAAAGAAGGGCGCCGCCTACGTTGGGCACGACTTCCGCCTCATTTTTACAATGCGAGAACTCTATCTTGTATTTCTAGTATCTTTGGGTTGACTTAGACCTCAGTCAGATCTCGGATGTATACAAGAACACTCAGCACATTGGCAATGAATCTATTGTGAAAAACTTGAAGGGTTTTTTTTTTTGGTCCATAAAACAAGTTAAAATTCAGAAAATAAGGAATAGGCTAAGTGACACAAAGTCATAACTGAACCACAGAACGATGTCAGCTAATATTACGGTACTGTATAAGAACGTCATGATAACGTTTCAGTTTGGTGTTAAACGCGTTATTTTATAACCATAAATACGTACTTCAGCCTAATTTAACAGCGTCACAACGTTTAAACTTTCCTACAACGTTGTGTGAACGCTATTTTGTGACACACACCAATCTACAACTTTTGCGAAAGTTAAAGAAGGTATTGTGTTTGCTGGGATATTTCTGAGTTTGTTATTAGACAGTGATAATAGCGAGGTCTGTCGTATTTTGAAAAGTGCGACATGAGTCAAAAGATGAAATCATGGCCTAGAGCTTGTATGAGAAAAAAATTCAGTCTAAGTCAATGGAGTCACCTATTAATTAATAGAATAATTATTTTCTGGTCACACAATGTGGAAGGTCACTAAAATAATAGAGGAGCATTAAATTTCGAAAGTATGCATCGGTAGGTCTTAAATGTTACTAATTATCTTTATTCGTGATATTTTAAAGATGGAGTCTAGATATGTTTAATCATTCAATTTTTTTAATAATCATGTTGATGAATCTTTTAATTCTCTGACCTTAAAAATCAAGGGTGAGTATAAATATGCATGTGACCCGTTGGCCAAGCTGTTTAAAACGGATCCGATATTCGTCGTAACTACAATAGTACGGTACCAAAGTCCAATGGACTTCCACTCTGTACCACTGAAAGCCGCTTTGATACGGACACCACATTTGCTTAACTTTTAAGAGTACGTACCCTCAACATGATTGACTATTCAAACCTGTTATATAAACCCTTAAAACACCCCCACATGTAAACCGGGACAATATTAACATCAGGAATGTTGAATTTCCAATATACTCAGTTGTACAAATTGTTTCAAACTACAAGGCATCCGTCCATATAAGACTCTGAAATAGAGCCTATCTAACTTCAAAATGGTTGAGACAAGACGACATCATCTTTAGATTGATGTTACAGTATATACTCGCGTATAAGACGAGGCTTAAAATAGAAAATTACGATCGAAACACTGGGGGGCTAATACGCGCGAAATATACATTTTCGATTTTTAAAATCATGTTCGTCTTTTGTGCGGACCGTAAAATAGCAGCAAAAAGTATGAATTCGGACGGTGAAAGTGGGGGGGGGGGAGGGTCGCTTATGTACGGAAGCGTATTGCTGCCAACTCAAAAAAAAATAATAAAATTCAGATATTATCTCGTAATCACGAGATATTATCCCGTTATTACGAGATAAATCTCATATTACGAGATAATTATTTAGTAATAACGAGATAATTATCTCGTAATTACGAGATAATAAAGGTTGAAATATGATAAATAAGTTTGCGTATTATCAAATGTATTTAATATTGTTACTTCCTTATTGAATTATATGTTTTAAATTTAATTTGTGATATTCATATTTTATAAGTAATTATATATTGTGCTAATATGTATTTAATGTTTATTGAATGCATAACAAACTAAAGCGAAGACAGAAAGAAAATAAGAAAATGTTTGTTTTGAGTTACTTTCATTATACATATATTATACATATTATAAATATATATATAAATATAATATATATATATATACATATATACATATATATATATATACATATATATATATATATATATATATATATATATAGGCGCACACCACATAAATAAATAATTAACACTGCTCGAATAGAAACAAGATGTTATAATCGTATCAAGCATAGCCGTTCAACGAAATGTTCATTTATTCTGTTGTATGAAAAAGTGTCTAGTGGGATTCTAGCAGTACTTCTTTAAATTAATATTTATTGAAATGGAGAGATTAAAGGCTGCGAGTCTTTTTGTGAGATCTTAGCAAGAACATTCAAGTGCAGAGCGAACATGTAATAAATGATTTAAACAAGAAAGATGTTTCTTTGCTAACTGAAGTTTCATATATTCTTTATTCATCATAAACTCCTTTTGCATTAAAAAAATAAATAAAATGACATATAAAATATAATGAATAATTAAACAATTAAAAACATACAATAAAGGCAACACTACTTAAAACAAAATTGCATTCAATAACAAGTATGATTCAATGAAAAATAATACTACACAATAAACAAATATTATTTAATAAATTTGATACAAACTATTATTACACCATTATTTTATTTTGGTATTGTAGTCATATTGGTTGACATTATTAACCAGGTTAATGTTAACCAGGTTAGTGTTCATATTTTGTTATAGATATGACATGCATATTAAACTAATATATACAGATTGACCGTGTTTGACTACTGTGTTTCTGTTACCAGCCAAAAAAAAGAGATGTTTATTAAAGGTTATGTTCTTATTTTTAAATTTTATTATTTTGGCAAGTACAAAAGGCTCAGAAATTATACTAATGATGATGATGATAATTATGATTGTGATAATGATGTTTATTAACAAAATGACTATTAAGGATGATCATTAATATAATATTATGATGTTTATAATAATAATTATGATTGTGTGTATGATGGTGATGTGATAAATATCTATAGAACATATTTTTTTTAGAAAAAATATAATACACTTTATAATTATTTATTTCCATAAATAAAAAACTATAGAATATCATAATTTGTAAACATGACTTGGAAAATAATAAAAATATGAATCTAAATTTTTTTAAATTTTTTTTTTACAAAATATTATGCATTATGAGTATGCGTGAGACGTGAAAAGTGGATGCCCATACGTGAGACTCTGCCAACTCTTAGCATGGGCATCCACTTTTTACGTCTCACTCATACGTTGTATTTTCTCACGCATAATAACATTTTCATAAAAAATAAAATGTATATAACCATAAAATTCATAAAAATCGAGTGAATTCATCATTTAAATGTAAATAGAAGCCATATAAATTTCTTTCAACAAAGGTATACCGACAAGTAACTGTAATCAGTAGCAGTTCGATCACAATTAATATAAAAAATATAATATACAGGGCGATCTATTTCGTGATTTTCACATATAGGGCACCTTAGACGCCAACAAAGCTGGCAGGTATAAAATATCTAATTAAATCAATATTAAATGTTTGTAACAAAAATGCTAAATCTGTGGCATTACAGTAAAAAATTTTATACAGCAAAAAAAAAATCTAATATACACAGGTCCTGGATATGAATTACTTGTAATACTCAGAGCCGTAGATAGAGAGAGTTTGGCCAACTTGGCGCATGGACGCCATTTCGTTACCAAAAAGCACAGGCGCATGCGCACGTATAGCTTTGATGTTTTGTTTTGGTGACAACATGGCCGGTGTAAGTCATGTGATTGTGATCCACCCAATCACACGCACGTATATCGAATCCCGTGAAACAGAGTTGGCCAAACTCTCTCTATCTACGGCTCTGGTAATACTGCAGAAATAGCGCCCTCTATTTTCTATAGCTCTTTAACAACTAGATATTTTTAAACAAAAATAATGATTTGATACTAACATCTAAATGCCATTTTTTAAAATAACATTTTTCACTGATTTAATTGAAGTTCAGAGAGTATAATTGCTACTGAAAAAAAACCAAAAAAAAACAACTTGATTTCAGTGTATTGTGATCTCACAGTATAAACAAAAGCTTATTATGCTATTTAGGACATAAGTCTGCCAAAAAAACAAAAACAAAAAAAAATAGAAAGGGAAATCTCAAGAATTTAATCAAAATTTGTAATTAATTGTTAATGCAAAACAAATTGGAAATAAAATGTATTTTCAAGGTGATTTACAGATATTTTACTGCTGTATATAAAACCTGATTTGATTCCCAGCTAATTTAAATGTCAAAATATATGTAAGGTACTGTTAACTGAAATTTTTTCTCATTTAAATGTTTAATTGTTAAGCTTGGTTTCCATACAATCACTGCACACTATAACCAACAGCTTTCGGTGATGCTGATTGGTCAGTCGAATTGGGAAGCCTTCTCGATTGCATCAGGGACTGTAACATAGTACAAGGATTGCACTGAAAACACTGAGCGACAGTGTAGCAATTTTTATTGAACCAGGCTTGAGTTAATAGCTTACTTACTATACAAAAGTTAAGCTATTGAAATTTGGAATTAAATTTTCATGTTCATTACAGACAGTACATCTTTAAAATGTTTACAATCACTTACAGAAAATCTGGTGTATTTCATAAAACTATTTGCTGCAGGCTTAATAAAGGTAGTCGAAGTCTGGAGTGCATATCTCTATTTCTTAATCAATGGGGCCAGACTGTACAATCGGATTGTTACTCCTCACAGCAAGTTTGTTTACCTTCCCAGCATCTGCTGGTACCCATTTACACTCCTGGGTAGACAGACAAAAAACACAGATTAAGTGTCTTGCTCAAGGACACAAGCGACTTGCAAAACGAGAGTTTCCTACCACTGACAACGAGGTTAAGAGTCTGAGCATCAAGAGACTTGATATCTCATATTATATTACATTTTACAAAAAGAATAATAATACACGCTCACCAAAATGAAGATGTATTAAGATAGGAGTCTGTAGTTTTATGCAAAATATAAAGGTAAAATTCCTCAAGCCCCCAAGATCTCCTTCCTCAATTGTAATAGTCCAGCGGGTTATCCTGATCTTGCAATAATTTGTAGTGGGGTCCTTCCGGTGGTAATTGGGCAGTACACAAGCAGCTACAGTACTCTATTCAGAAGAGTGTACATCGGCACATGGGCTATTTTGCACAGAGGACCAACAGCTTAAAGGTCTCATCCGAAAGTCAGTGTGCTTTTGAAACTTGAATTTCAGCCCTTGAGCTGAAACACATGGAGGGCAGCAATGAGAATTGAACCGGGGACCAAGAGATCTCCACGGTTCAATGCATGCACAGATGTAGGTTCCATAAAGTAAAAAATAATGCGAGTGTCCATCGAAATTCCTCATATTTCTGATACTCATTTTGCAGTGCTCGGTATATTAAGAACAGCCCTTGGGTAAACTTGACAAACCTCAAAAAGCATTGTTCCCGTAAACCGTAACAAAACTGCAGTGGACTTCACAAAGAGGCTGCATTGTAACATTTTGTTTGATGGAATGTCTGGAAAAATAAGCAAACAAAATTCACATTGAATATTAACATCAAACAGAAATATTTAGTCATTTAAATAACATTAGGATAGTACAGATTAACATGTATTTTGTGACTGCCTTGGCAGGGTGTTGCAAATCGGTAAAAGTATAAATGGGCTTAAAATAAAATGACTTTGTATTTTTAGCTCCGATCATGAGCTCTAGAAACACTCGGCTTATTGATTAATAGATCAACACTTGACTGACTGATTAATAAATCTTTTTTGTATGGGCAGCCTTTAGGGCCAATATACTCTACTGCCTCTATTATACTGCCCCCATTGGAGCTTTCGAGGTTATGAGAACATGTTCCATTTGTAAGAACAAAATTTGGGTATTGGGTAATATTTTCCAGTTTTATATGGGGCACTGCACAGCAAAGGCTTCACAGTATTTCTCCAGCAGAGGATCACTCATTCATAGAACACATACTCAGCTCCCTGGGGAAGGAATGCCATTTAAGGCGGCTAGTCATCAGCAGATATATGTTCGAGCCTATTAAGTAGCTATTTATACTGAGAGGAGAGGTACAATGGGCCATTTCGCTAAGCCCCATCCCATGGATAATGATGCTAAAGGTCACTGTTCTGAATGGTCAGCTGTTAAGTTTGACACTGTGGAAAGGTCAATTGCACAGTAGGTAAAGTGCCATGCCCAAGGACATATAGTAAGCAAAGGTTCAACCCAAAAACATTACAAAGGTTCAAGCTTTCGATCTTAAGATTGAGACCCCAAAATCGCAGCCGCAGAACTGGCCGCTCACATCAAGTACTTTCCAGATAGAAATATTTTGAATTGAATGACTTACAAAATAATTTTCCTGCTTCTAATAAATTTCCAGGAGTCTTTTCTGAATACTTGATTTTAATAGCACCATCAACTAACAGTAAAAATCGGTCATCATCTAATGGAAAAAAAAAAAAGATTATATCAGAAATGAAGAAACTATATTATGGATTAATATAGTAGTCAATATTTTCAAAGCATAACAATACTTTAGTAATTGATATTGTTGGAATACATAAAGGTAAGAGAATAACCCATAACTCGCAGCGTCATTGTGCTGAATGGTGAGACTACCTATCTACCGTAAATCACTCCACGACAGGGGCTGAAATGAACCATAACATCCGTAAATCCTCTACTCTTCCGAAAGATGCAATGGGTTAGGGTTAGGGATTTTAAGCCCTTATTCCAGAAGACCTTGTTCTAGCAAAAAAAAAATCCTGGGTGAGGAGTGGCTCGAATATTGCACAGTGGAAACATTCCGTTTGCATTCATCATTTTTTAGCATTATTGGTCCTTTATAAATGTTGTTTTATTAATCACAATTAAGAAACCTATACAGTTGAATCATCTGTTTACCTTTTAAATGATCGTATACAAAACGTGCATAGATTTTGCCAGGTTCCAAAACTGCGGCAGCGTCAGATAAATTCTGCTTCGATTCTCGTTTCATAGACTTTCTCCTTGTGCTGCTTCTCTTAAGACTGGCTTTATGATTGCTTTTATCGGCTGTGTTTAAACAAAGGAAAAGAAGAAACTACAAACATTGTGCCATGTGTTGCTATTTTAATCAGAATTTATTGACATATATTTTCAATTTGTATTTTTATTTTTCGAAGCGAAATGCATAGCAAGTGATTGAAAACTAAATCTCGAGAAGCAGCGTACCAGAACTGCTGAGCCAAAGCTCTCCATATGCTACAGTACTAGTACCCACACTACACCCTAAACTGTACCAGCATCAACATGCTAGACCCAAACTGTACCAGTACTAATATGATATACCATACTATACCAGTACCAACATGCTATGCCCTAACTGTGCAAGTGCCTACATGCTACAACCTAACTGAACCAATACCAGTATGTTACAACCTAACTGTACCAGTACTATATGACCAATACCAACATGCTATACTCTATCCTTACTAGTTTAACATGACTATACCATAACTGTCCAAGTACCAACATGCTATACCGAAACTCTACCAGTACCAACATGCTACAACCTAAATGTACCAATACCAACACGCTATACCCTAACTGTACCAATACTATATGATATACCTTAACTATACCAGTACCAACATGCTATGCCCTAGCTGTACCAGTACCAGCATGCTACAATCTAACTGAACCAATACCAGTATTTTACAACCTAACTGTACCAGTACTATTATGACAAATACCAACATGCTATACTCTAACTTTACCAATATTAATAGGATTATAACGTAACTGTCCAAGCACCAACATGCTATACCATATACCAGTACCAAACTGTAACAGTACCAACATGCTTACCTACAACCGTCATGCCTTCTTGGTACTCATGGACAGCACTTTTCATAACAAGAGCATAAAGGAAACCAACCGGTACATCCTGGAGAAGTGGAGCACCACCGAGTTGCTTCAATAGTGCCTGTAGTAGTATTAGAGAAATTCAACACAATTAAAAACAAGCAAAATTATTAAGTAATTATCAATAGAACACCATAATCTAGTGGTAGCTACTGTACATGTACTGTTCCATGGAGATTTTTGGGTTCCCGGTTCAATTCTAGGTCTATTCTGTGTGTTGTAGGTGAAGGGACGATATATTAACAGCGCATAATCATTTGAAGAGATGTTTGTTAATTCTGTGTGCATTAATGCCCAATCACTACAAAATTGATGATGAACATGATGACAATGATGATGGTAATAATGATAATGATATTAACTATAATCTTGATACTGTATAATGAAGAAGACAATAATGATGTTGATGATGGTGAAGATGACAAACATAATGATGATGATGCTAATAATGATGACAATGATGATGATAATACTAATGATGATGATGACGATGATGAAGATAATACTAATGATGATGATGATGATAATACTAATGATGATGATGTGTATTGCCCAAACTAAATATAAAACACAAAGTAGCAATGCTTACCTCAATCTGTAAGTACGGCTGATATTTCTGAAATAACTCTGGTGTCCAGCGTTTGTATAATTGACTCCACTGATCCAGTGTTTTCTTTAAGGCTAATCCACCGCCAGACTTGTACTGTAATAAAAATTTAATAAGAATGTTTTGCCCTTTTTGTTATTCAGTTTCAGACTCAAGGATTAAGGATATGCCAGTGTACTTCATCACTTAAGTGGCAATCTATGTTCTACATAGGCTACAGTCTTGTTATGTTGCAAGTGATTCAGTTGGGAATCAAACCCAGGACCTCCACATACAGAGACTGGTGTCATTCCCACTAGAACACCAAAATTTCAACACCAGCTATTCTATATTTAGCTTCAGGCTCTATGACCAAGGATACACCAGTAAACATAATCTTATTTCTAAGTAGCGATTCCTTCCTCCACAAGACAAACATACACACAAGATGCTCTACATAGACTAAGTCTTTTTATCGGGTGAATGATTAGGGTGAGAATCAAACCCACAACTTCCACATAAATAGACCACCAAGCTTGAACTCATTAGCTATCTGGTATTTAGCTTTAGGGTCAATGGCCAAGGATATGCTAGTGAAATTAATCACATTTGTGGCCATCCCTTCACAAGACAAACATAAACACAAGATGCTCTGCATAGATCAATTCTTGTTGTTATGATGAAAGCGAATCAGGTGAGAATCGAACCCACAACCTTAAGAATTCAAGGTTGCTGATAAAAATGATTAACAAAATAATTATTACAAGAAATATGTAAAAAAGACGAATAAACTACAATTTTCCATGTGGATGAAGAAAACAGTGAGTTGACAGCAACCATCCCTCACCCTCTCTGAAATGTCCTTTATGTGTGAATTCTTGATGATCAGTGCTTGACATACAGTGGTAGCTTTTATACTAGTTTGCCTGTCTTTCCCAGAATAGAGACCTAAATGAGTATTAAAGTAATAGTACATTGGTATTAACCTCTTAAAAAATAATACTTTTGTTACATTACTATTGTCTTGACAACAGCATACATCAATCAATCATACATACATGGTGCCAACACTTTGTCTCTTGCACATCATGCTGTCATTTGATGCCTCACATACAGGATTGGGGCTACCAATCTGTCAGACCACTGCTTCTCTGTCTCACAAATTCTATCATCACTATGTTACTGTATAGTTCTTATATAATCACTTTGAAACCTAACATAACTGGTGCTACTGTAATATCAATTTAGCACACCACTGCTCTGACAAATGTTGCCATCAGTCTGTCATTCTGTGTCTTGTATATCATGTTGCCATTAATTTGATGTCTCACTCCATGGTTCTGCTATCAATCCGTCATACTGCTGCTCTCGCTGACAAATGCTGCCATCACTCTGTCAATCTGTGTCTTGCATACCATGCTGCCATCACTTGGATATCTCACACGGTGCTGCTATCAATCTGTCATACTGCTGCTCTGTCTGACAAATCAGTCTGCCATTCTGCCATCAATGCATGCTACCTCTGCATACTCGAAGAATGTAAGGAATGCAAATTACAATACAGGCGCACTCGACCTTCAGAGCTCACAAGTACAACTTTAATTATGACAAAAGCCAAACAAGTAGCAAAGCTTTTCATGTTATATGTAAACATTTGTACAGTAGACACAATGTTTTCATACTAGTTTGCAACTTGAAGAATTTGTGAAAAAAAAAATGCTGCTAGATGATAAGAGCAGAACTTTCACCTTTGCAGAGTTACTTTTAATCTTTGAAGTACCTCTGAAGTAAATACGCACATCCCTAGGTAAGCATAGCATCAATGTTCGTCTAAAGTGCACATATATTTGTACATCTATTGTAAACCTTTTCAGGCAGAAAGGAGCTGTTTGAATATAGCTATATTCTTTAAACAACACATCTCTGTTCTGCGATCATACTGCCATTACCCTGATCATCATAATCACCCTCACCCTCCACATCTGCATCAGTCATCATCATACAACATTAACAGCATAGGGCTTACTTCCATAAATTTCATGTATTGTATTCATTACTTTATACAACACATAAAATGAACTTTGAACTTGGAACCAATGACAGTACAATGCAAAACACGTGTGTCAGAAAACTGCTACTACAGTGACAGTACCACTACCATCTCTGCTATCACTAGTGAAATGAATACTGCTACCACCAGTGCTTTTTACCAATACCATCGAGTTTAAAACCAATTGCCTGTTGCAACTAATTTTACCAACAAATAATAGCAGTTATTTCCACTAATAGACACTGAAGATAATATAACAAAACACATTAGTGTTTTAATGAAGCTACAAAGTGTATTGTCTAATATAATGATTTTTGTGTTTTTAAAAGTTTGAACAAACTCTATGCAATTGAATATTATAAATATTCATGTTTGACATGAATATTCATATATAAATTAAATATACTGTATTCTTACCATTATAGTTATGAGTTGAGTTTTGATTCATAAATTGAAACACTGCAAAACCCAAGAAATACAATACAGCACCGCATGTAATGAAAATGATAACACAAATGAAAACAAAAATGAAAAAACAAAATGAGGTTGAAAACAAAAATGGTAAAAACAAATGTAAGTAAATAATATGGGATGTGTACGTTTTAATTAAAATTAATATATATATATATAGAGCACAATTTTCTTTCAGTAGAGTTTTTCAATGTGATTTTCACAATGATGAGTGACCATTGTAACATACAGATAGAAAAGACAAACAAAATATTATTAATATTATTATTATTAATATTATTATTATTATTATTATTAATATTATTATTATTATTATTATTGTTATTATTATTATTATTGTGCACTTTATTCTGATCATAGTTTGTTAGTTAATCAAAGTGCTGATCATTTCATCTTTTATTAAATTAAAATGAAAAACATAATACAACAGATGGTTAATGGGTAAGATATAAAAGAAAACTGATAGTGGAAATGAACCCCTAAAAAAAAAAAAAATAAATGTACATAGGCTACCTTCTTCACCTATCCAAAATGGCCACCGCTTAGTGTTGAAAGTGGCAATGCACTTTTCGCCTTGTAGTAGATCGACACTAAAATATAAAAGCAGTGAGGTTAAAGTTCATATACACTGTGTGATGAGAATAAGCAAGATAAATACTTTTTTTCATTGATAAGGATTTATAGTGTAGGTGGGCAAAGTGTATTCTACAAACTACATGTGGCCCGAAGGTGATTTTTGTTAGGCCCACGGATATATAGCAAAAACTTAATGGGTGTGGACTACCAACCATCATTGGCTAGAAAGCAGCACCTTGTTTTTTATGGCCAAACACATAATCAGAAAAAAAGTAATTTTAAACTCAGAATAAAGTGGTATAAAAGCAGTGCATGAAGGTATTTGGAAGCACACTGAAAACATTTAAGTTTGGGTGTGGCCTCAGTGGTAAATCAAAAATTCACTTTGGCCCTCTAACCCATTTTTATGTCCACCCCTGGTATAAGATATGTATTTTGTTATGTTCCTTAATACTTAATGCTTAAATATGGCTGCATTTCTGTTCCTTTTATGTTATTCCTAAAATGATATTTACAAAATTAAAAAATCAATAAATAATTTGAATGCAATTTCAATATAAATAATTTAATAGCAGAAAGTATAAACTCCATATTTAGTAATTCAGTATAATTTATTTGTCATTTATAAAATATTTTACACTGAAATACATTTGCAAGGGTCCACTCATAAATAAACAGAAAAAATAACTAGATAACTATATCTGGTAACAAATTATCACCCACTGGGCACCATCCTGGAATTTCTGAGTCAAGGTTTTCGGGGTTGAAAGAAACTGACATTGTGATACTATGTATTTTGTTATGTTCCTTTACTTGATGTTTAAATATGGCTGCATTTCTGTTCCTTTTATGTTATTCCTAAAATGATATTTACAAAATTAAAAAATCAATAAATAATTTGAATGCAATTTCAATATAAATAATTTAATAGCAGAAAGTATAAACTCCATATTTAGTAATTCAGTATAATTTATTTGTCATTTATAAAATATTTTACACTAAAATACATTTGCAAGGGTCCACTCATAAATAAACAGAAAAAATAACTAGATAACTATATCAGGTAAGAAATTATCAACCACTGGGCACCATCCTGGAATTTCTGAGTCAAGGTTTTCGGGGTTGAAAGAAACTGACATTGTGATGCTTAAATTACTATGCAAGGTAAAATTATCCCCCCGCTGGACACCATCCCGGTATTTCTGAGTTGAAAATGTGGATTCGCATAATCAAATTTTGCTTGATGGAATAGCACAGGTTGGAATATTGTCTGAGTTTACCTTCCTCTTGTTATAATTGTTATCTCGTCGGCTGGCTGTCCCACCTGTTGTATCATTGAGCCCGCTGGAAAAATCACTAAACATTCATTATACTCTGTGTGATGAGACTAAGAAAGATAAATACATTTTTTCATTGATAAGGATATATAGTGCAGGTGGGCAAAGTGTATTCTGCAAACTACATGTGGCCCGAAGGTGATTTTTGTTAGGCCCACGGATATATATCAAAAACTTAATGTGTGTGGACTACCAACCATCATTGGCTAGAAAGCAGCACCTTGTTTTTTTATGGCCCAATTACACACATAATCAGAAAAAATGTAATTTTATACTCAGAATAAAGTGGTATCAAAGCAACGCATGAAGGTTTTTGGAAGCACACCGGAAACATTTAAGTTTGGGTGTGGCTCAGTGGTAAATCAAAAATTCACTTTGGCCCACTAACCCATTTTTATGTCCACCCCTGGTATAAGATATGTATTTTGTTATGTTCCTTTTAATACTTGATGTTTAAATATGGCTGCATTTCTGTTCCTTTTATGTTATTCCTAAAATGATATTTACAAAATTAAAAAATCAATAAATAATTTGAATGCAATTTCAATATAAATAATTTAATAGCAGAAAGTATAAACTCCATATTTAGTAATTCAGTATAATTTATTTGTCATTTATAAAATATTTACACTGAAATACAATTGCAAGGGTCCACTCATAAATAAACAGAAAAAATAACTAGATAACTATATCTGGTAACAAATTATCACCCAATGGGCACCATCCTGGAATTTCTGAGTCAAGGTATTCGGGGTTGAAAGAAACTGACATTGTGATGCTTAAATTACTATGCAAGGTAAAATTATCCCCCCGCTGGACACCATCCCGGTATTTCTGAGTTGAAAATGTGGATTCGCATAATCAAATTTTGCTTGATGGAATAGCACAGGTTGGAATATTGTCTGAGTTTACCTTCCTCTTGTTATAATTGTTATCTCGTCGGCTGGCTGTCCCACCTGTTGTATCATTGAGCCCGCTGGAAAAATCACTAAACATTCATAATTATCAGTCTCTGTCTTCTGTACTAAACTCTCTATTGCACTTTCTGCCCAATTATGAAACAGTGGCACCTAGTATAGAAACAATAGAAAAAAACAATTAAACTTAACTACTTTCATCAAAAATAACAGAAGCAATAGCAACAACAAAGGCAATAATTAACAATATCAAACATCAACAACCGTATTTCTCATGCACTGTTATAAAAATAATAAGATTTTAAACTATTGCATACAGTATACGTGATTCTGTCATTAACGACATACTCAATCATTGTGGCCTCAGTATGACCCCTGTTAAATGTATATTTGTCCATGAATATTAATGTTTTAATAACATATTTAAGGTGAGACTCTTTTTTAATACCTTTTGTTTAGCGAACTAACGTTTTATAGATCGTCAGAGGGCAGAAAAAAAAAAAAAAAAATTTTTTTTGTTTTCTTATTTAGCAAAATGATTTTGACAAAAGCATCTAGGCAGAGGAGAAAATAAAAATATTTTTTTTTTTTATGAATGTCAACAGTGTAGTAATGAGATTGATAAATGCTTCAAATTTATATAATCAAGGAAGGAATATTCTTTATTTTTGGAGATTTCCATGGATTGGAGAATGTAATAAAAATAAATTTAAAAATTTATTTCTTTTTCCTGCAATTTCCAATTTTCCTGGTTTGCAAAAAAATAAAATTTTATTTTTATTTGAAGTCACCATTATTGGCAGTCGAAGAGTTCACTAAACAAGGTATAAAAAAAACTCTCACCTAAATGAGTTTTATTCAATTATCTTTCAATAAATTTGTAAGGGTTTTCTATATTTTTAACACAGACAGAATCCTAACACAAAATAAATTGAAGAATGTTTCCATGACAATTCTTAGCATTAATACACGACTAATTTGAATGACAATAAATATATGAGGAAATTGCTTGAAGCAGAACTTTTCTATTCATACCCTATGACTTGTATATGTAAAGGCGATTATCATTATGAAGGCCATAAATGTCTCATCTGGGCTCAACAGTAATGTACTGTACATAGAAACAAATAACTGTTTGAATTGAATAAGTGAATGAATCCTGGTCTGTTTGGATTTGTAATTCAAGGGGCTGTTATTGTTGATTTTAGAGCACTCAATAGCATAGTATTCTAAATAAATTTTCCAATACAGTACACAACCAAATATTTAGCACACGTATAGCATGCCACACTTGGTTTTTACTAGGAAAAATAATATTTTTTGTTGAAACTATATATCTTAAATAGTAGGTTGGTGTCAAATAATATAATAAATGAGTTTGAATGATTGATAATGTCTGAAAACCCATCTTTTTTATTATTTAGTTAAAATAAAACTTGGAGTTATGGGCAAGGACAAGTCAGCAGCCCATAGAACAAGAAATACTACAGAGACGCTGGCGATGGCTAGGACACACCATCCGAAAACCAACCCAAAACATCACAAGGTCAGCACTCTGCTGGAACCCCCAGGGCAAAAGGAAACGGGGCCATCCAGGAAATACCTGGCGACAGGAACTAGAGGCTGATGTCCGGGGTTGGGTTATACCTGGAGGGAAGTGGAGAGACTGGCACAGGACCTGCCTGGTTGGAGAAATCTTGTTGGTGGCCTATGTCCCAGGAGGGACGATAGGCATAAGTAAGTAAGTAAAATCAAAATCAAACTTGCTTTTTTCCGGATTTAATGTGGGCATTGAGCTATTTTTTTTTTATTATGATGCCCATCATTATAACACCTATAAAATAAATAGCTTATTGTTGACCTTTCAGCAGTACAGCAAAGTGCTATGGTCTGATGGATATGGTCTTTGCTTGATTGCTGGTTTTTTGTGAGTTTATTTTTTGATTTGTAAGTTATTTCCTGGTATAATTTTTTAAGTTCTTTCAAAAGGTCACACACAATTGCACTACAAACTAGTGTATTTTTCAGAAATTGTCTCTTTACTAACTAAAAGCCCCTTTCAGACAGTAACAATACCACAATATTACGGTAAGCATGCCGGCAAGGGTTTCTGTCTGAAAGGGTCAATACGCCAATATGCCGGCTTACGTTAGGCCACCTTGCACCCTAGTAATATTGCCGTAATATTGCTGTAACGGTTACTGGCTTGCTCTGTCTGAAAGTGTCTACTCGATATTGCAGCAATCAAGCCGGCATGTGCATTTATGCATAAACAAACAAGGTTTAAAAGTTGAAAAAAATTGTGTGCGGGTATTTAAACCACCAATATTATGCTATTCTATAGGTCCTTTTTAGACAGAAAAGCGCAATTTGCAGTAAACGAAGGCGTTGTGTGAAAGGGTATAGGCCAGTTATTACACCAGCATGCTTACCGCAATATTGCGGCAACGTCTATCTAAAAGGCCGGGCTTATGATCAAACAGTACTGGGTATAGCAAAAAAAAATTTGTGCTTCATAACAGTGTTCATTCGATGGAAAGAAAGGATCACAAATTCACTTATTTTCAGTTCTTTTGAAAAATAGTTAACTAAAGGTTTTATGCTCAAGTGTAAATTAGTGCACGAATAAATAACATCAGTGCACAAATAAATAATGAGTGCTTTTCAAGAAAAAAAAAAGTTAGGTCCGGCAGGTCTAGATAATATTTTTTTCTCAATCCCTCCTAGTGTATGGAAAACAACTATACCAATTGCAATATTTGATTTTATGGTCATGGGTGCAATTAAATATTTTCTGATCTGTGATTGGCTGTCCAATTTTGGTTTCATAAAGAGTAGAAATTTGCAGAAGTGAATAACAAAATATATATTTATTCACTCAATATTTACAAATTGTGGCAAGGTACCAAATTGTATGTAAAATAACAAATGAGAGCAAATGGTGCGGGTGAAGGACAACGCGCGTGAAAACTGTGCATGCGTACGGTCAAATGCTTTAGCTTCACACGAATAAATTAATTCACCTAGTGGAAAGCATCGCAGAATTTACCTGTACCTTCCTCTATATTTACCTGCTTCAATGCATACACTGCTATACGATGCATAAGTTCCGGTTGGCTAAGAGTCCCATTGGTATCTAAGTACCTCATTAAGACATAATAGTCTACTAAGTCCACGTTAACAACAACATCATTTAGTGCACTTCGTAAATTCTCTGTTTTCAATAGAATTAATAGTGCTCTGGGAATAAAGAATAAATTTTAATTGTTTATATATGGAAGCAATTAGCTATAAAGAAATAAAATCAATATCAATAAAATAATAATCAAGCAAAAATAATACAAATTATAATAATTTAACCAAGACAAGCACAAAATCAAATCTATGTGTTACACAAATACCAATCAAGTACAGTATTTATTTATCAAAGAAGAACCCAAAATACTCATGTTGTTTCAAAAGCCAACTTTTAAACTTTAGTTTGATACATTACTTTTACGATGAAGGTTACAGGTAGCTGTTACTAGTGTAAAGTACATGGGGATTGTGATGATTAACAGTAAAACCTTGGGTCTAGGCAATAATAAAAAATAAATAAACCAACACTGATTTTATTACCTAATAGGCAACACAACATTTTTATCTTGGTCTAATAATTATTCAGGTAAAATTTTACTCTTTCAGAATTTTGGGAACTACATGTCTCTCTCTAATTAAAGACTCCTCCAATTAAAGACCACCTCCAAATACAGACCACTTTTCTGTGGTCCCACAGTCAAAATTGTTTACTCTAATTAGAGACCAAAGCTGCTAAGGACCATAGAAACCTGGAGAGATTTTCACTTGGACTTTAAATACAACGTACAGATTTTTATACTTATAAAAAAAAAATATCAATGTTATTGCTTTACTAAGAGTAAAAATATACATTATAAAAAAAATTCTTACTTTGATTTTGTTTTTACAAGAGCCGTACAAGGAATATAAAACAAAGTGCTAACTTCACCAAAAATATCTCCCGGTAATAGCGTTGCGAGAGTATTTAAATTTGACGACAACACATGGACTTCTCCTTCCAGTAGGATATATATACCAGTCGCTCTTTGACCTGCAATCAATAAATTACTATACAATTTATAATTTTAATAATGAAAAATACTATCAGCATGTTATTCACAAGAGGTTACTGTACAGTAGGTTAAATTGTTGCATAAATGAAAGCTTTTGCCATGCTGTACAAAGCACTCAGGACTTAAGCTATTGTATTGTATTGTACCAGACCAGTATCCAGGGGGTTGTGAAGGGTGTGTGCATATATGCTTGTTTTCTTTAAGAAAGATTAAAATGGAATCTAAAATTTAACCAGTGTTATCATCATTGGGCTAGTATTTGGACACTAAAATTGCCCTAGAAAATTACTTTGCTCACAATGAGGTCAAGACATTATAATACAGTGCTTACCTTTCTTCAAGATTTCTTGATCTGGCAACAGCTCAACGCGTTCAGCTTTTGCCGACACCTTGCGGACCACACCCTCCGTAACAGAACCTGGTGGAAATGGGAGGCTCTTCATACATTTGCTAATCAGCTGGAAGATTCTCTCCTCGACCAGTTTGTCCGCATCCTTTGATGCTCCTGCTCCCATTCTCCTTGTGGCACCAATAAACTCAACTCATCTATAAAACTGCAATAAAATATTTTCAAAAACTGACAACTATTGTTTATTAAGCTGAAAAAAAATGAAGAAAAGGCTGGCCCTCAGCAAGTGGACATGGTGCCGCTAGCAGCTCTCTGAGATGGATACATGCTCCTTGTCAGATGACTTCTTGTCATTGCCATCGTTATTATTATTATTTGTAACCGCCTCCCAGATGGGGATAATGGTTAGGGAATTGAGCCCATACAGTAATACATAGTCTCTATACGCTGATGATACACACCCAAAACAGACAAAAAAAATGAATAAATAAAAACCTAGGATTACCAAGGAGCTCAGAAATCAGTTGAACAGACTAAACTGACTGCTGAACCATCACCACTGCATCGTAGAACAAACCTCACACATACAGTAACGTGAACAGACAGTCTACAGTAATTACCTTTACAGTATTTAGAAGCTTTGTGTTGCAGATTGATCGCTATCATCCCACAACAGGTCTCTGTTCTGAAGTTTCCTCACTGTCTATTCAGGTGTAATTAACCTTATCTGAAGCCTTTGTATGGTTTTACTACCATAGTAATATTGGGCTACAATTACTTTGTTGTTTACATTTGATTATGATAGCCAACACTTGTTATTAGTGTTTATCTAGTGATAACAAAAGTGTCATGCCAGCATCACTCAGTATAACAAAATTTGAATCAAGCGTAGGATGCATTGTATATACGGTACCTTAGTAACAATGGCTGCACCACAAAAGAAATGACAACCTACACTAGTAACCAGTGAGATTTTACATCTCCCTGACCTACAGTATCACTGGTTGATGGTACCCCCGAACACCGTGCCATTTTGTACTTTATATACCATTGTTGTGTAGTAATGTAGAAATAACACCATGTGTAAAATGAACTTTGATCATATGTATTAGTGAAAATAAAAGATTTACATTATTTTCATATTTTTTTATTTATTTACAAGAGTTTTTTCTGTATATAATTTCAGCAAAAATTCATTACAACAAAAGCCAAAGGACTGACTTACAAAAGGTTTACCAATATTTAGTATATTACAGACTTCATTTTAGTGTCAAGTGGACCATTGGACACACCGGCGCTAATTAAACAATACTCCACTGCATTAAAAAAATTTAGTTTAGCATTTATATAGCACTCATTACTGGAGTCCCACTGCGCTTTTCATGTGCTTTTCCCATGGTCGTTGGATGCAGAATCAATCATACGCAACGTGTAACCTACTCGCTCCCTGGGGAGTATTCCTAGTTTATGCATGTTATCAGGACTATTAATTCATTCCAAATCATTCACCTCCTACCAGGTACCCATTTACCTGTACTCCTGGGTAAAGAGAGGCAAATGCACACATAAAATGTCCCTAGATCACAAGCAGTGTGAAGAACACCGGTCTCGAGCCACCTAACGACCGACTGAAAGTTCAACGCCTTACATGATGCAAAATATATGCTTCCGCATTGTGTACGAAACCTTGGGTTCCTGGTTCGAATCTACCACTACCTGTGATTTGGCTAAGCTCTAAAATACAAGATAGGACAAGATCAATTCAGGTCCCGTGGATAAAGGCCCATTTGCATGTTACTATTACAGAAAGGAATTTAATGATGACAGTGTGACATAATCTTAATATTCAGTATACCTTGTTAGACATGCAAAACAGCAACCTCTGCAAAAACGAATTTAACAAACAAATTTTAAATTTGTTTTATAACAAATTTACAAATACTGTGGCTAGTCGAGTGGCCGAGCCGGTATTAGGCAGGGACGCTGCTAGCTACTTAACATCAGTGCTGGTTCCAGTCGCTCCTCGCCCATGGTTCAGTTGGTAGAACCAATTCTTCTCTGATAAGGACATAAAATGGAGGTCCAGTGTATACATCTGGCTTGTCTGCAATTTAAAGAACCAACTGCATCTTTCGGAAGTGTAGGAGGTTACCCCGATGTTATGGTTCATTTCAGCCCATGTTGATGTGGAATGATGTGAACATGTATACCATGAAACGCCTCTTTACGGCTGCTAGGTAGTCATGGACCACGCCCATACGCAATTCAGCACAATGACGCTGCAATTTATGGACTATTCTCCTACCTTTACTGTTGGTAATTATTAATACAGTAGTATAATTAAATCATATATAAATTTTATAATAAAAATATATTTCATTTATAAGCCAGGCACACTATACCAACACTCAAATTTGCAGTAGGCCTACATTTATTTAACTACTCAACAATATACAGTACTTTATACCATTCACTACAAAAGTGTTAATTCTTGAAAATATTTTATCAAATATATTTTTGTCAGTATAGCTACAGTAGGACCTATAGTACTGTAGCGTAGCATTCACAATCGACCATCACTATAAGTATAAAAACACTGAATTGGCAATGTTTATTTCACTTTATACAATTGATGAGTAAAACCACCATGTTCATAATAATCAAAACAATTTTTTTGTAGGATTTTTTTTGCAAAATATATTTAATCGATAATTTAATAATTTATGTATACATTAATCAGCACTGTATTGACTTTCTCTATTCCAAGGTCTCAATCAATATAAAAGAATATAATATATGAACGGAGATAGTTTTTACAGGTACAGAAATGTTGATCTGTCAATAGAATTTTTTTTTCAAACTGCTAATTTCGCATGATGCTATTGTAACGCCTGTACGGTAATTTATGCTGAATTTGAAATAGGAATTTTTAGCCACTAGACTCAACTCCATTCAGATATAAAAGAACAGTAAAGACTGCACACAAACTTTAATTATTAAGTGCTAATGATCTACCTGTACACGTTGTATATTTACCTACAATTCAAGCATATTTTTCTGCTTTACTACATCTTAACTCAACGGGCAACCCTGACCCGGCCAAAAGTGTTATTGTTTGAATAAATATTCAACAGGTGAAAATCAACACCAAATACTAATGCAATTGCTAATACAAACAGACAATAATTCAAGATAATTGTCCCATAAATTACTATTTATTGATCATTTATATAAAGGCAGCTTGCAACTCATTTGTATTTCCTATAGAAAGGAATTGAAGTTCATAAATTATTCATACTCACACAGTACTGTACACACAAAATGAGAAGGCCTTTCTATTCCATTAAATGTGTTACTATATATATGTAATACAGTAAATAAAAAATCTACTAAAATGTGAACCCCACAGTACCGTAAAGTACTTTGTCAATTATCAATGGTATTAAAGCCTACCTTTCTCGCTGCATATTTGTTTTCATCAATATTATAATAATCTTCTTCTTTTGAATGGGCAAAGTGCGGACCGTGGCCCGCATTCAGCCCGCGAAAATGAATTGTGCGGCAAGCTGAATTTTGAGAAATATTTACATTCAAAATTAACCAAAAAGCTAATGGAATTAAAGCCTATCACAAAATGTAATAAATATGTATAGTAAATGTACATTGAGTTGAATTGTACACAGGACACTGTGATTGAAAGTTGAGCACTTCATCAAGCTACCACAAAATTATTTCCTATTAATTGATGGACAACCGTAAATAAATAATTTTCTATCTATCTACCTCGCAATACTGGATACAGTACAGACAAAATAAGCATACTGTAACCACCAATCCTACATTCAATCACCATCATTTGGATTTGTACCATAGCTTGAGAGTATACAAGGTGAGCACAATCAAGCTATACTGTAAACTCCAATACATTGCAGGGTTATGAAACCAGGACCTCTGTTGGTTCCCCTTACCACCTTGTGATTGAAAGTCAAAAGAGCACCAGCAGTAGCCCCGCAGAGGGATATCAAAACAGAGAAATTTAACACCACGTACAACACCTACCTGATGCACTTAACTCTTGACAAGTGTGTCTTCACAGGTAACAAGCGTCTCTCATATGCAACGATAGTGCTGTGTGTTAAAATTGATCCTTAATCCACTGAAAAGAATAACAAACACTTCACGGATCACTACAGTGAACGCTGACTCAAAAGAAGCGGGAAAAATATTATCTTCAGCATTTAAAATACGTTCTAAGATTTAAGAGAATGTGTTTTCACACAGTATACCGGTAGCTTATTAATGTTTATCGCCAAGGTGGTTGCAATAGGCCTACTACTGTGGATCAACACAACCTACAGTATACCTTTACAGTACACAAACAGATTGACTCAAAAGTTCTTTTGAAGAAAGTATGCACATAATTTAACTGCAAGAATAAGCAACGACAATACAAATTGTATCACACAAAGGTATTGCCCTAAGAATCAAGACAATAATATATTTTTAATGCTACAGTACTTTACTATAATGACAGATCAAATCTCTATCTACAGGTGTTAAAAAAATGTTTTAAGGGAGGCTGTTTAAAGCTTCAATTTGCTATTGAAACTCAGTATAAATCCGCACCTGAGGGTTTGGTATAAAAACCTCCTTAAAATTGAAATCTTTGTTTGGACACACTTTAAAACACATTGTAAACACAGAACGACTAAAGTCAATTGGAAATAGAACAGGGGTTGGTTTGTTAGTTGAAGTAAATTACAACCAAAAAAGATCGATAAGCTTGAAAGATAACATGGCTTTACCTTGATTTATTTGTAATTAATGCTAGGATTAATATCAGTAAAAAAGGGGAAATTTAACAATCAATAAAACTGGTTAGTCAAACAAAATACCTAGATTATGGGATATTAGGCCATGGCTGTGACCTGGCCTGACCTATAAAGGTCTTGTATTTAGACCAAGTTCTTCTATATTTGTATTTTAGTAGTACAGGTACAGTACGATCTTTCTCGAACATATGTACTCAAAACTTATGCTACGTCAGATTTATTTAAAGACTAACACCTTATTATAGTTTGAGTACATAATTATTGATCATTCTTAATAATTTATATAATCTATTGGAATAATTATTAAATGTAATTTAATTAATTTAATTTAATTCCAATTGCAACAACAGCCATCTGATAAAATTTTAATTATTAAGAATGATGAATTATTAAGATAAGAATTAATAATTAAACATTAATTATCATTAATTATTTCTAATTACTTATAAGCAAATTAATAAATTATAGTAATTAATAAAATACTAACATAATCATTCAATTTGCAGAATCATTAGAGATTAATAATTAGTAAAAATAAATATTGGGATCAATTAGTATTATTAATTAATTCATAATTATTAAGAACTAATTAATTACTTAGAATCAATAAATAATAACAACATACAGTAGTCATTCAATTTGCAAATAGATTAACCTTTTATATTTATCCTGAAGCAAGTCCATTCAATATGGAGATGGTTACTCTTCACTCAGTGTTAAATTTATCATGATTAAGAATATTATAAGATCTTTTGCTAGCTTCAGATCCTGAATTTTTAATTTGTTATTGATTGATGTGTATGGCCTACGATATTGATTTTTTTTTAAATGGTATATATTGAAATTAATATTTTTTCATGTTTTTATTTACTTTTGTAACTAATTTAATAATATATCATGTAAAATAATATTTGATAGATATAATAACCATTTGATACTGTAGATATTCTGTAATTTTTCTTTGTACTAAATACTGTCTATTTTTATAATTTTAGGATCATTAATTATTACATGGTGTTACCATCAAGTATGATATTGTAACAAAGAAAAATATATTATCCCCCATCATTCATAAAATTATATTTATTAAAATTTAAATCTTGTGATGTATGTTGCTGAGGGTAGCATTTCAGGTATTCGCTATCTTGCTTCAGTCATTGATTTGTAACCAAGTAGTGCGCCGCCTGCATCTCAGCCAGGGCCAATTTAAACATTGAAAGTGGGTCATTATAGCACAAAATGCCGGTGCTTTGATGCGCTTAATTATAAATAAAAAACAAGAATTAACCCTTCTGCAATAGGCCTTCCTTGTATTGACGAAATATATAGGCTACATGGCGATGCTGCTGCACACACTCACCTCAATTCATCCAATCAAAATTTTGAATTGTTTTTAAATTAGGTATATATAGGGCTAGCCTAGGCTATGCATAATCATATCATCGTCCATCAGCGGATCACGACGCCGTGATGCGTTGTGGAGTGCCCAGACATGGTTGCCAAAACAGATCAGTGCAACACAGGCTAGAACGTCGGTTACTTTACCAAGTTTTAGATAACCCGATCGGAAGTCAGACAAGTATAGATATACTGAAAATATAGTAAAATTTCAATACTTACAAATACAATATTATGACGAGCACATTTGTGAATTTGAGATATTGTTATACGATTATAATTGATTGCTTCGTAGTAGTAGGTTTACTCTGGTTTACTCCAATCCAACAATGTTTATTTCAAAGGTCCCTCCCTACCCTATGCGCGTCCTATCTTGTGTCAGAGCGCCACCAACGGCGTCAAAAGTTTTATCGCCTGTAAGGGCACAACATACAGGGAGCAAAACCAGGTTCCTCTAATACAGTACATAATAGGCAAGTATCCTAAATAAAGCCACCTCTACTCAGGGAACACAAACTGAAAACGTAAAATTCGGTTTTTTTTCCCACCATATTTAAATGAATTTTTCTCAGCACAGGCGGTATACCTTTAAGTTGCTTTAATCATTTGAAAAAATCCAAATACACAATATAAATAATAAATCTTGACAATCCGATAACCTGTATGACAACTCTTTATTCATTTCAATAGAATGTATATATCTAAAGAAAATACATGAAAAATAAATCTGATCGGTTAAGTTCTCTACTAATATCATTAATAATAATAATAGTAATAAAATACCCTCATTTTATATTATTACTAATATTATAACATGCACATCAAACAAATCAGAAAGCTTACAATATTAAAAATATTAAATATAACAAAAAACAAAATTAATAACTTGAATTCTTAAGGCAATAATAGTTCTTTTAGGTCACTATTTTCCAATAGTGCCCTAAAAATATACAAATATTGCTCAATATTCTGTATTTAGCAAACATTTTTGAGAACAGTGTGATCATAAATTCTATCTGCTATACTTGTATGCAGGCATACTAAATAAGGAAAGAAACCAGAAAAAATCTAGATATAAAGCTTAATGATATTTTTAACACACATGCAAGATATTATACAGCCTTTTCAACACATTTTCTTTTTCAACTGGAATGCTTCAAAACAAAACTAAGAGATAGTCAAAAAAATAACGCGAATTGAACCAAACAATGTAAATAAATATTGCACCAGACAGGTAGTTACCCTGTAGCAAAACAAATGGTTAGATCATTATATTAATTAGGACAATAGAAAGCAAAGAAATATATGAACACACAAGATAAGTGAAAGCCCTCAAAAGAACTGTTTTCAAATTTCATTCAAATACAGTAATTTTTTAATTACATCTAATTACAGTAACCAACAAATTACAAGAACGGTTTTTACACCCCTTCCCTATCCATATGCTAGCCAATCTCTAAATTAAACAATTTCAAACTTGAATAGAGATTTGTTTGCCGCTGCCGATGAAGGAAAACACCCTTTTTGAAACCTCTTACAGTACCACTGTATAAAGCTCCAGTTTTCTATCAACCAATGAATCTTTTTAAGTTAAGTTCATCTTTCTAATTTGTAAGTTCATATTTGCTTTCAACAAATGGCACTTGCCATGCCAAAACCAGCATTAGTTTTCAAACCAAGAAAATTGAGTTTTTAGTACATTCATATTCTCCACACTATAAATATTAAAATGATAGGTCATTTACTGAAATCGACTTACTACTGCCAAAGTTATGAGAAAAAGTATTATGGCTCCTCTGTATTGAAGTATACAATTATACTCCAACATTCTTTATGCTAATACTCCGTTTAACATTTAGTGACAAACATGCTGGTTTGGGATGGCAGGCCACAAAAAGTTACCATCTTCTAATTGTATTATTCTATTCCGTTGTTTGTCATCTTTGTTTTGATTATATGAGAATTTCATTTAATTATATTGACATCATAAATTGTCTCAAAACACACCTCACATATACATACATTAACATATTCTATATCTCATATCTTGATATATTTTTCCTTTTTTAATAGTTTTATGTTTTTAAATATACCAATATCTATCTTTATACAACAAACATGTATGTACTGTATGGGCCTATAATAGAAAAGTACTGCGTAAATTTCTAGTTCTGATAGTTCTAAAATAAAATAAGTGAAAAAGTTTGTAATATTATAGCAGCAATCTTTATGTAGTGTATATATATACTACATTCTAATATACACATAAATGTGGCTACATTTCACAGTGCAGCTCATCAAAAATGAATATCCCAGTATGTTTATATTTAAGAGAAATCAAAAAATAAATTGAAACTGAAAGTTCTACATGTAAACTATTTGTCATTTTAGTACAATTAAGACAAAGTGGAAATGGGTGATAGCCCCCTCTATTGTCAGGTTAATACAACAGCATCCTCTATTGGTGGGGGATGCAGAAAAGCAGTATTTAAAGTAAATGCAAGCATGGCAAAGGAGTTTAATGACATTATACTTGTACTCATTATTTAATTAAATGTAGAACAATCAAGGCAATCTTGAATATGATAATTAATAACATATTTCATTTTCTAGAAGACCTATATTTGATTAATTCATTTTAAATGTTATTGATATTAATAAATATCACTTTTATACTGTAGTATATTCTGAAGAATATTTTTCAAACTTAATTTATCAAGATTGTATATGGAGTTGTTTTTCATGTTTTACATTCAATATTTATAAAAACTCTGCAGATTGTATAGGAAATATTTGACACACAAGATGATTTTTAGAAAAATACTGATAGTTATAAAAATTGCGACATATCGAGAAAGAATCTATAACTACTACATAACTATATTACGGTATTTTCCATTAAACATACAAAACCTGACATATCCTCCCCCATGATACAAAACCATACACACTCTGACACACACACAGAAATATCCAGCCACACAACACGAAGATCCACCGACAGAAATCCACATACACCCTGATGCATCATATACGCCCTAATGTATATCACACATAGACCTTCTCTATACGCACTTGACATTCTCCCAACACCGACATTCTCCCAACACCAACATTCTTCTCATAACTAAATCTGTCCGTACACACATACACACATTTTACACTACAATTCCCAGCTTATGTATATAATTTTGCATATTGTTTTTAATATAAGTATTTTGTTGGTATCTTTAAATTTTCAAGGGAGCATACAGAGATATACATACAACATAATAAACCATGTTTTTTGATAAAGGTCAATAAATAATATTAATACCGATTATAATAAATTAAATAAAAACAACAATAATAAATATCTCATATGGATAAACATTGCCAATGTTATTGTTTTGGTATAAAACGATTTTTGTTCAACATAAACATAAATGAATTAATCAAACTGTTTATCATAGATTTATAGAATATTAAAATCCATTTAAATATAATGTTTCCCCAAAAAAGAAAAAAAAAAAAAATAACCAGCCATTTTAAACAAGGTTCAAAGGGCAACAAAGAGACATGTTACATTTCTGTTGAATGCAGTGATCACTTTGTATCTGTTGGACAGAATGGATCTAAGTTTATTGCTCTCTGCCAATGTGACATCCCAATTTTATGCATTGCTATTGTCTGGTAACATGAATAAACAAATTGATCTCTGCCCCGGTGAGATCACTGTTTCACAAATAGAGGACCATACTCTTCAGTGTTATAAAAATTCATCTCTGACAACACAGCAATCCACTAAGATCACCAATATCTTCAATGTGCTGCATACTCATTCCCAAAGTCTTTGATAAATCTGTCTGGACAGCATGAATCTGGACTTGATGATCTCTGCCAATGTGACATCACAAGGTTAGATAAAGAATGACCAGTCTTCAGTGAGTTGAACAATCATCACTAAAGTCTTGAATGAATGTCTTGTAGCACGGATGCAGGATACTGTAGCTCATTGATCTCTGCCTCTGTGACATCACTGTGTTACATTCACAGCAATTACAAGTGTCTTCAGAGGGTTCATGAATGAAAATCATGAATTTTATGATCCTCTTAGGCAAACTGATGTTCGCTACAGTAACATGGTGTTACACAAAGATGACTAAGCTCCTCAGTTCATAAAAAACCAATGAATAATTACTATAAAGTCTTGATTGAATTTACATGGAAGTAGTAAGCTCACTGTTTTCTGCCACTGTGACAACATGAGTTAACCAGCAAAGAGCAAGTCTTTAGTATGTTACAGAATAACCTCTGCCACTGCCAATGTTAGTGAGAGTGATTACAACACTCTTCAGTGCGTTACACACTGATCCCCAAGGTCTTCAGCGTATTTGTCGGACAGCATGGAGCGGAGCTTGTCGATGTCTGCCTGTAAATGTTGAACCTGTTTCAGTTTAGACTTCATCGATTCCTTGCTGGTACTGGTTGCATCTCCGTCAGAGTCAAGCATCGATGGTAATGCTATCAAATAAAAATGAAAACTTAATTTAAAAAAATATATGCTATAGATAATAAAATGTGGAAAAGCTGTAAAAATCAAAATAACATATCTTTATTATTACTGTGAAAAGATAAAATAACTTCCAATAAGACAGAGATCAGCTTTCACTGTCTGTCAGAATGTTTGCTAAAAAAATTATCAGTTTGTAAATCCATGCTCAGATATGGGGCTTATAGAGTAAGGGCTGGAGCTAAGCCCCAGTTTCAAGTAGCATGAAGAAACGAGAGCATGTTGCTCCACCTGGGTGGGACGCTGGTCCAGCGCAGGTTACTCTTAGCAATTTGCCCGTACCCCTTGATAAGGCTGAGTAGACTAAAGCAATGTAGATAAATTGTCTTGCTCAAGGAAACAAGCGAAGTGCACAGAAAAGGATTGAAACCCTGACCTCGAGGTTGGGAAATCAAACCATTTCCACTGCGCCAAACCGTCTCCACATGAAAAGCATACATGGTGGTGTTATTTATGTGTCTGTTAATGAGTGTGAAAAATATTTTCAAATTCAAATTTTAAATTGAAAGCACATTACTATAATTATATAAATTATTAAACAGACTATTTTAAAATATTGAGTATATTAATAGGTATCAAGATATTAGCCTGTGTCGAAAATCCAATCTTAAAGAATGAGAACAAATAAAGAATCTGTTAGTGTTACTTAATGTAGAAGACAATAACAACTACAGTTAACTTGCCTATGTCGACTTTGCCTAATAATTTCAAAGTCGATCTAATTTTACATGCCAAATTGTTGTGTTTTTCCATTAATTAACAATCTGTAAGTCGAATTTATCTAAGTCGAAAAATATTTCAATGGCATCTTGGATTCGACTTAGGCAAGTTCAACTGTATAAACAACATAAAAGGTAGGTTTCATCAGCTTACATTTGACGCCCAGTAGCATAGACATGTTGGGTTCCTTGCCTTCTGCTTGTTCCACTAATATATGCACCAGACACTGAAGGTCTGTCACGCAAGCTGAGATCTCCAGCAGAAGCTGCTGACTGTACTCAATGTAATCTTGTGACACAGCCTTCTCAAGTTCCTGACATTTCTCTGTCAGATTCAGATTATGCTCGTACATCTCTTGGCTTTGAGCCGCCAACTGATTGTGATAAAAAAAGAAGTAATTCATCACCAATTAATTATTTTTATCTCCTCTTATACATTCATTGCAACAACTTCTTTCTGAAATGAATATATGCACTAGCGCTTTACAATCTCCATATATCAATTAAAAAAAAAAACATTAATATCCTTATTGTCAAAAACATCCAATTGTAGTATTTTAACACTACAATTATTAATTATTTGCTGCTGTTGAACATACCTCTACCTTTATAATCTAAAGTTAAATACTATAATAAATTGTATAGAAATACTAATTAATTAATCAATTACTTAATTAGTACTACCTTCACTTGTTGATATGACAATAGCTTTTGAAATGTTTTATCTATTAAGCTTTTATTTTCCTAAATGATCTGCAGGATATCTAGTAATTTAAGACTAATTAAATAATTAATTAAATGATTGATTGATTAATTAATTAAATAATTAATTAATGTTCTTCAAACTCATCATCTTATTTAAGAACAATTAATCAATCAATCAATCAGTATGTTTAGTACTAGTTTGATCTCTGCCATTTATGAGTAACTCACTCCTAAATTATTTTTTTTAAAACATACATTTGCTTGGGTGTTTACCTGTCTCATTGATTCTTGCATTTTCTCTAGGTCTCTGTCCTTTGTCTGGAGTGCCTCTCTCAGTGAGTGCACCGTGCTCTCCTCCTGCTCTACCCTCCCTTCTAAAGACCTAAACTTATCCTTAGTCTGTTCATGCATGCTTCTTAGTTTTGAATGTTTGCTGTCAACAAGCTATCAGATACAATAAACAAAACACTTCTATCAAAAATTAATATGCTGATATAAAAAGTACATAAAACCATTTTGAATTTTACCGACAAAAGGTTTTGTAAAAGATGGTCACAAATAGTTGATTATCAAGTTAGACATAGACATCACTTTATTCATCCAAACATTTGGAAATTACAGAAAGCAAAGTTATGCAAAAGTGGAGTGTAAATATGTGTCTGAAGCTGACAATGTCAGTTGTATTCAAATGTCAAATGAATTTATAATACTTCAATATGGAAGATTGTTATTAAAAAAAAATAATATTATAGCTTTCTACTTTTTATATATAGAAGTAGAAATATAAAAAAAAAATCCATGAGTTTTATACTAATCCGCAATTAGGCTGTAGTAAATTGAAGCAAAAAACAATGGTCTGCTTTGACATCGACAGGCATACCTGTTGAAGGCGACTGACATCTTTTCGCAGAACATCATTCTCCTTTCTCAATTCATCGATATCCTTCTCTTTAAACAGCTTCAGATTTTCTACATCACTTCCTCCATTTGCACCAATCACTATCTTTAATTTACTGATCTCCTCCTTGTAACTGCAAAATAAAAATAAAAGAAAACCTTGTAAAGCCTCACAATCATACATGGTTTCCTACTAAACTTTTTCGAATTCAGGATTTTGAATTGAGTTGTATTTGTTAAGTTTTCGTTTGTGAATGTATCAATTATTCATGAATATTCCTGGGTGAAAAAAAGCAACATTGATTTTAACTTTTTTTGTTATCTAATATTTGTTGGTGTGAACACCAAGGAAATCCTGAAAAATACCTTTCTACAGACATGTGAAGTTCACTCAACTCCGTGTCTTTGCCTCGACTGGCCTTCCGTACTTCTGCAAGTGAGCTTTCTAAATGGTTGATCCTCTCTGTCAGTAACGTTTCTTTCTCTTTCAAATTTTTCAAGTGGAAGGTCAAAGTTAAAGAAAAGTTCTTAAAATTGATCTTTGAATATGAAATGACTAACCAAAAACACAATTCTAGCTAAACAGATTTTAATTTTTATAACACTGTCACTAATAATGAAGAGGTATGATTCCACCATGTTTAATAACTGTCTCAGTCTTGAGAAAGATGTTGGTGTATATGAGTTTGGCCTCAGTATTTGTAGGCAATCCCAGAAATAATCAGAAGGTGTTGGTTCAACTCCTCATAGAGTATTTTCCAATGATGGAAACAAACTAAACTATGTCCAAACTAGAATTACTATATCATATATATAACAAACATATTTCCTTTTTCAATTCAATAATAATGTACTGTAGCACTGTGCATGGATTTGCATTTCAGTTTCTATTCTTATTTTGAAGACTGATTAATATATTTCAGTGTGTACAGAATTTTACATTTATCTAATATGCTTTTTTTTTATATTATTGTATGGTTGGTGTGACACCATTTAATAGCAACTGCTTTTTTTCTCACTGCAGCTTTCCTTTTCAATGTTTAAAATGTTTGAATTACTGAAAGGAATAAAATAAAAATATATATAAAAAAAAATTATAAATAACCAATCAATTTTGATCATATAAAATAGAAAATATGTATTCTGAGTTCAAATAATTAAAATTCAGAAATTTAATGAAAAGAATGTTGAAATTTTAAAGACTATTTTAGTGTCAAAGGATATTCTTTCTACATTGTTGCGATGATCCTTCATGGTAGGCAGTTCTTGCAGGTAGCTGTTATAACTACTCTCTTTACGTTTAGCTTTCTCATACTTTTCTCGTAACCGTTCAAACTTCCCTTTAATTTCCTCGGTTCTTGATTCCCTTGAAACGAGCTGAAATAAAATGTTGATAACATTAACTTCCTCAACAGCTGTCCTATCTCTTAGTATGTTGTTACTGTACACACCCACAGTATATCTTAACTGGCAGGAAATATGTATTGATAAAAATCAGGCTAGACGCCATATCATACTCTATAAAAAGATAAGGAGAGATCATCTGTTATTTTTTTGGGGTATATTTTAGGTTCAAACATGATGATTATGAGCCGTTTGGCGCAGCGGAACGGTTTGGTTTCGTAACCAAAAATCGGGGTTTCAATCCCTCACTGTGCCCTTTGTTTAGTTGAGCAAGACACTTTATCTGCTGTGTTGCATCTCTCCACCCAGGAGAATATAAATGGGTACCTGGTGGGGTTGCCTGCTACTGTTCCAATATGGCAGCAACACTTTAAGCATGTGGACACGATGACCAGAGTGCTTTGTAACCTAAAGGAAAGGCACTATATATATACCAAGTAACAAATAAATAGCAAACAATACTAGCTGCAAAAATTCTATGTCTTTTCTCTAGTGACTATAGGGTAATAACATAAATCTGCATTCACATCGAATCTGAATTTTCGGATCAAAAGTCTTACCAAATTAATCAGAAAATTTAAAAACCTTGCAAGAATGGGGACATTAGCGTTCATTGCATTAGAAAAGTGGTTCCGAATTTTGATTCGGATCAGACGTAATATAGCTTAAAGCACGTAAAAGACTTGTTAGTATGCTGCGCCACAAAAGAGTAAATTAAAAACTAAATTGCTCTCCTCGGATGACTGAGAGCAATTGTTCTCCTTGAAAATTTCACTGCTTTGAATAGAGGTGGATCCAGGTGTCCAAATTGGGGAGGTGAGATCGAGTGACAACACTACCCTGGGGGATCTGGCATGGCCTTGGGAAATTTTAGTTTTCTGGAACTTTTGAGGCGACCAATAATTTCTTTTTCTAATAAACTCCCCCTCCAGAGCCTCATTTGCAATAAACACCTCTCAAAGTAACGCCTAGAGGACGTAGAATATCGCTTTTTTGACGTTGCCTTTGTACAACCAAATCTATTTTTAAGCTCAAACTGTTCCCCAAATGTATAACTTTATAATTATTTTGAAACATTGACATTATTTACAAACACTATAAAATAAGGAAATTTCAATTTATAGGCCGATTATGTAAACAAAAAACAACTGGAAATGCTTGTATTCTTCTGGCTAACTCGCAACAACAAACATACCTAGGGAAATCCCCAATTTGTTTGCATAGACGGCCGTACATTTTGTGTGTTAAATATGTCGTGGGGAATCACCATTCATATTAACTCATCAGTTCAGTAAATCACAAACTAATACAGTAGAATACACTTCATGATGCTCTAGAAACCAAGTTTCATAATGAGGTTTAGCAAGTAGAGTTTAAATGGCTGAATGCCATGTTTAGAATTTAGTTTCAAGAGATTAACAGTGTGAAAGTTCACTTTGTGTTTTGTTTAAAGGGGAATATACTGTAATGTGAGAGTCCTTCAGCAAAATGCTAATAGCAAAAATGATAATTACCATTTTTAAAAGATGTGGGTAATGTGAGAGTAACATGTTTTTTTTCCCTTTTTTTTAAGAGGGGTTGAGTGGCTACCTTATGAAATGGATATGCACTGTATAAAATAGTATCTAATAATTATTTCATTATATATTTTTTTGTTTACCTTTTTTCGAAGGTCCTCAACTTCTTTAGTTTTATTGGCAGTAGCATCTTTAATAGACTTCTTAAGTTGATCAATTTCATATTCCCGTTCACTAAAAATAAAAACAACCAGAGTATGATAAAAAGCTTCACTAATCAGTCAATTCAAAGTACTGTAAGTTATGGAAAAAAAAAAAGAAAATAAAATACAACATGTGATACATTTTGGGGATTTAAACATTGGATTACACAAACGAATGGTGATGTTGGTAGCCCATGAGTGGATACTTATGAATCTGAATGCTTTCTGTATAGTTTTCTTATTTTTCCCTTCCTTTTTCTATTTTTTTGTAAATTTTTAACCAGGACCCCAATGAAAACCAATCCTTTTGTTTGGATTAGTTTGGTTGTCCTGAATCCTGTTATTCTTTGTATTTTTACATTCACGGATTTGAAATAAAAACAAACAACAAACAATACTACCTGGATAAATCGACAAATTGCCTATTACTATTTTTATAATATTCAATTAGTAGTCTTTACTTTATAATAATTAAGCAATAATTTAATAGTATGAATAGTTCATTATTGTTGTACTTCACAACAGTATTTTACTACAGATAGAAGTTTTTTTAAAATAAATGAATACACAAGCATATGGAAAAAACATTGACAGGTTTAGGTAAGCTAAAGCGTGTACATGCAAAATGGAGAAAAACACATTGACCACATCATAAAAATCAATTAATTTCAGATTTATAAAATACAACAGAATCAAATGAAAGCTACTCAGCCTTACAGTGACTGAACTGCAAACCAGGGCACTGACAGCGTTGTACGACCGTCAGCCGACAAATGCAACTAAACACCCTGATCGTTAGACGACACGAAACCGTCTTCCAATTGTCGGTGGCAGTCTGAACGAATCGTCAATAAAATCGATTCGTTGCACGCGCGTAGTGCCGTTGTGTTCTCCATGGAATCGCATTGGCCGACGACCGCAGTGAAGTGCCAGGCTTTTGAAGTATATTTCATTTACATTTTTTATATTTAAATTAGTTTCCATTCACACATATTATCACCTCTTCCCCCTTCACATACAACTGAAAGGTTTCTACTAGACTACAGGATGTAACTAGTAGTACAGTAATGATCTTACTAAAAATATCATAATGAGGAAATAGGGAGTGGAGCTTTTACTGTGGTTGAGAAAAGATGCTGGTGTCTAGCCGTGCAAGTACTCGAACCCAGAACCTTTGGAATGGAAGGCAAGCAGCAAACAAGCTTGGGTTTCTTTGGTGACTGGGGATGTAGCATGTTTATAAGATACATGCCTTTCAATCCCATGGGGCTATGGTCCAAATCCTAACACAGGCATTTATTCTCACAATGTTAAAAAAAAAAAAAAAAAAAAAAAAAACCCACTCCCTGCAAGACTTTTTAATATCTTATTTTGTTTTGTTTTAATAACTTATTTTTTTGAAGATCGTAAGAGGAAGGCAGAAAATAAATAAAAATAAAATTTTGTTTTATTATTTTGCAAATGGTTTTGCCCAAAAAACATCAAGGAAACAATAAAAATAAAATTTGATATTTAGAACAAAGCTTAAAGCCTACATCTGCTCTTGACATTGCTCCTAAAGTAATCATGGAATTAATTTTCTACAATTGTGGTAAATTGATTTATAACATCCAGTTCCTGTGTTTCACATTCATTCTTCCACACATTAATACGTGTTTGTTTACCTGCTGGAGGGATGGAACTCATAAGGTCAGTTACAGAGGTCAATCAAGAGGTTGATCCTCTATATTACAATATGCTTGTTTCTGCTGATATTTGATAGAAAATGCAGATGACATTGATGCAGTCATTGGCCTATAGTTGCAGGCAACAGTTTTCACAATTTTCCAAAAGTTGGGAAATTCACCAAATGACTTTAGAATTTTTAAAGATTGAAAAAATAGACTTAGAGATTACATTGTCTCAACCCTAAGAAAAGGAAATTTAATAAGTGCCACCCAGCTTTTAGATAGACTTGGTTTAAATATAATGCAGTCATATCTAGAGGAATGGACCTTCTTCAGTAATTTGCCTCTTTATATTTGAATCATCATCATCATCATCATCATCATCATCATCATCATAACCATCAGTTATTTAAATTTCACTACAGTAATTTTGATTATCTGAACAGAACTTGATATTGACCTACTTGTTGTAGTTGCATCTGAGTGTTTGTCTTGGTCGAGTTATTTTTAAATTTTAAACATAAAATAAACTTACTGTCTTAACACTATATTAAAAAGACACTGAATTTTGGTTTGTATGGCATGGCTTACTGAAGAACTAATAATAGAACTAATTAAAATTACTACACATGATACCTATGTACAGATGGTATATCTGTAACTCAATAGATTTCAACCGTTTTAGATTTACCATTCAATACATGAAGAGAATTTGGCACAAAAGAATGTTTATACAGAGAGCCTTTGATGGAAGCAAGAGAGATACACATACAAGCGATATTATCAGAAACAAGAATAATAAATTATAGCCACAGTCATTTATGGTTAAACTGCCTATGTATATACTTTTATTGATATACCGCATTTATCCAAATAAACGCCCCAGGGGGTTTATTGTTGAGAATGGTTCTTGAGTTGGCATTTATTTGAGGGAGGCGTTCAGTCAAGAAGGGAGGTGTTTATTTCTTATGGTATAAAATGGATAGTGTCGTATACAAAAATAAATGCAACATAAATTAACTATTAAAATGTGGAAATACAACAGATATTTACCGCCAAAATGTGTTATTTCTTGATTATAAAAACTTATTGATCCTAACAAGGCTAGTAAAATAGTAAAATGTAAATTCTATTGGAATAGAACATTAATAGAATGTGTTGAGAATGATAATGCTTCCAATAAATCTGTTTACATAATTTAGGGGACGCCTTTTCGGAGAAAAAATAAACGCCTTGGGCCACGTATTCAAGGGAGACGTTAATTCCAAATGAGGCTCTAGAGGGGGTGGTTATTCAAGGGCGGCGTTTATTCAAAGCAGAGCATTTATTCAAAGAAATATGGTAACTATTTCATTGACTGTACAATGAGATCTACTTACCCTAATGTTCTGTTTAATATTTCCACCTCAGCTACTTTGGCTGTTGAAACTTCAGCCAACTGAGCTTTTAAAGAACTCACTTCATATTGGTATTCCTGAGAGAAAATAAAACAAGAGTAAAATATTCATAAAAATATTAGTGAAAACACATCTCACACATAATTCACATTTTATATTCATCATTCTTACAAACATGTCAACAAATATATCTAGTTTATCAAACAAAGTATATATACAGCTACTGTATGGTAATATATTGGTAATAAAAATCTTGCTATTTCCATGAGTTGAACACCGGGCCATTGGATTTAAAATGAGAGCACTCAAGGTAAAAGCTTCACTCTGCTATTCTAAAAACTTATACTGAGGTGTCTACTGTACTTAAAATTAAAACTGACCTACTGTATTAAGGTCAGCAAAATTGTTAAGTCATCACTTTAAATATTTTAAGAGTTGCAATTGATTGCAAAAGAATTAAAACTGGATTCTGGCGCAGCAATGTAAAAGAAGTTAAAATAAATTGAATGCATGTATTTATAGATACATACTGTTCAACTACTTGGTTATCTACCAAAATATTCAATTTGCAAAAAGATATCAACTGCAGAATGTTTCTGACATTCTAATCTATAATCATGTAAATTAGAATTCAAACTTGATGCTCTTCATTTAACAAAAAAAAAAACCTCTCCCTCACCTTCCCCACACCCACCCCCACACAGGCGGGTAAACTATACCCATTTTACCATAATTGCACTTGGTAGACTTATTTTATGAAGAAGTCAACATACAGTATTGCCACATGGTACTGTCATATACTCACGAATACTGTACTCGACTATTATTGAGATTATAGTGACTCCAAACATTTAACATTCTTTTTTTTAAATGTTAGGATGCATTTTTAATGTCGGCCTAATTAATCAATTCTAGACTGTGTCATTTATAGTTGTTACAGGTAACAGACGCCATGTTAAAATATATACAATAAACTTTACTGACCTGTATCTTAATAAGCATCATGTCCCCTTCCTCCGAAGCTCGAGCATACTGCCGATGACGATCCTGCAACTTCAGTTCCTTTATCTGTTCCTCATAGTGTGCCAACTCTAATTTTTGCCTTGAAAAGCAGAGTAAACATCCCATACTTTATTTACAAATATATATCAAATACTATCTTCAAAAGGAGTTGTGCGAAATTTCTCCTTTTCAGGATGGAACGAACTTGAACACAAGTTTCTTAAAAGTTCAAAGCATTCCGTTCATTAATATGCAAATTAACTGCATTGAATGTATCCTGTATTTTAATTTTGTCAACGTTTCATTTTGCTACATTTCATTTCCGAGTGTCTTAGGATAATGAATTTCCTGTAGTCAGGTTCACTATTCAATTAGATTATCATTCTCTAAATTTAGTATTGAAATAAAATATCACAGGAAATTAGTTTTGTAATCCTTAAGTAATTCAGTAAAGAAAAAGTCAGTAAGTTAGGAATTATTTTTCCATTTACAAATTACAGTATCCTTGGAGGGCAATAAATCAAACATGGTTTGGTTTCATTATTTACAATTATGCTGTAATGTAGTTATTATACTTTCAAAATAATTTACTATCAAAATATTTTATGCAAAAAATATATTTAAGTTGTGATTCTATATAGTGAGATTTTTAAGTTAATAAATGTCTTCTAAATGTTGAAATTTAAATTTATAGATCCGTGTATTTTTTTTATCATGATATTGTCTTACTTATCAATGATGATGTTTTTCTCTTGAAGAATGTTATCCTTGGCCCGAATTACAGCACTCAGCCGTGAAGGTTCTTGAATTGATCCAATATCCTGATTTAAATTTGGGTTACTGCCCCCTAGATTTAGCGATGACAACGCAGTATTCAATCCTTTACTCGACAGATGAAGATGTTCCAGATGCGCCTGAAGGTGAGGGTTTGTCTGCTGGTGTGTCATATGCTGTTGCCATGACTGCAGATCATATGACTTGCCCGCGCCATACCCAGTGGACAAACCTCCCGTATAATAAGCACCGTCATGATTCTCTGTTGTCAGATAGGAAGGCTTAGCCTGTATCTCGGCCCCTACAGATATCGGAGGACGAGGTAAAGGTTGACTGTATGATGTCGCAATCGCGATATTAGACGGTTTAGTACGTTCAAAATCCCTATGCCTACGATCGGATAACTCAACATATGAATCCCTACCAACTCCGCCGCTTCGCAACTCTTCGGTACCGACCGCGATATTTTCTCTACGCTTTAGTTCGGTATCTGCTTCCAATAAAACTGACTGATGCAGAGTATCTTCCTCATTAAGTATTCCATATGTTTGATCCGCAAACGACAAATCAATAGCGTTCATTTCTTTCAATCTGGTTGGAGAGCTATATGGCTCGTAAGTCCTCTGCGGATATTTTACATCCTGACGTTGGAATAGGTTCTTTGGTTCGTGAGCGAGTTCATGAATTGGTCTATTTGTCGTTAATGTACGTGATTTGTTCGGAGTATTTGGCAAGACTTGTGCAACTGGCGGACTTCGTGCTTCATGACCTAAAACAAGAAAATCCAAATGATCACAAACGGCAAAACTTTAGTTCGAACACACTTACGTTTGTTTTTTGGCAAATAAAGGATAAGAACAAATGTTTTGAGTACTGTATGATGCCAGTCGAGATAGCAAAGCTGATCTTAAATGATACTACTGTTAATTAAAAAAAATAAAAAAATTTTTTAGATTTTTTAATTGATATACATTTTGCTTTTTTGGTCAAGCTTCCTTATACTTAAATTGCTTTATTTTTTTGTTTTATTTTATACAACTTTAATGTCAAATATATCAAATAGTGAATTTAATCACTTTTCTATGTGGCACTCCCTTCACAAGACAAGCAATACACACAAGATTCTCTTCATAGGCTAAGTTTCAGACTTAGGAGTGGAGTTGCTGTTGTAAGAAAAAAGACCCGTAAGGCAAACTGTTTTTATACCTTATTTAGCAAACCCACAGCCTGCCAATAATAGTGATTCCAAATTTTTTTAAAAATGATTTTAGGCCAATTAGCCAAAAAAAAAAAAATTGAACTCAGGACCATGAAACTGGAAGATAAAGCATTGTTTTAAACACCTAGCTATTCAACTCCTATCAGACTGTACTAATTTAGTCTTTTCCAATGTACAGTATATTCCCCATATTTTTGACAAGGAAATAAACTACAGGCATCAAATACGGGCCTGCTAAAACACCAATACCGATACTACTATACTATCATAGTATTTTTTTTTTTGATAGATTGAAAACACATCATCAATCCTTTATTGTTTTCATAAGATCCCATTCACAATAGGCAATCTTGGTTTTTCCTCCAGAACCAAAACCTCATAAAATGAATTAATGTACTGAGAATAATTTTATAGTGCATTGTTTTATGACTATTGTATTTCATACGAATATATGACTTTTGCTTTATGTGATTAATTGTTCATGATGATGTATTTGGGTCAGTAAAGTTTGGCAGGAACTTATTCAATTGTTTTTGTCTGGTGAGTTAAAATGATAAATCATGAATTAGTTTGTTTACAGTATGAAACAAACTGATAAACAATACTGCAGACACTTGTCAATGACATCAGCAGCTGAAAAGCAAACAAAATAACTTCCAGAGTTGTGCAAAAGAATAGGATTTATATCCAAAAAGTATTTTAATATATTTCTAATTCTTAATTCATAATTTTATTTTTCAACAAAATGGTGTTTATAGGCAACAAGAGAAGGTTAAAAATATTCATCAGACTTTTAATAGCTCAGAATAAAAACAATTGGGTATTTAAATCAGAAATATTTAAATGATTAATTACATGAAAACACTGTTAAATGAATAATTGAATAACAATTATACAAAAACAAAAAAATTCATATTTTCAAAAACAGAATGAATGAATATGTTTTCAAGAATACTGTAAATTTGCAGTTGTTGTTGAAATATTTATTATTTTAAAACAGTAATGTCAAGTTTGTGGGAGGCTGTCATTATAAGGCTATAGATTATCTAGGATAATAATCTAAAAGAATTTCCTTTAAAAAATCAATATGCATGCAAAAAATACTACAGTTTGAAGACAAAGGTTAAACAGTAGTCTGAAAAATACAATACAACGGCATTTGAATAAAATATTTTAGAGACTGATTGATGAGGTAATTTCCCATAGCCAGCCAGAACACTCAGCCTGCCTAAGTACTATACTAAAGTTTGATCGATGGTATAGTTAAAAAGAAACTACAGTAAATGCGTATTCCGAATTTGGAAAATTATGAGCTATCGTAGCGAAATTGCGAAAAATAAAGGTCTTATAATTATAGAGCTAATACAGTAGTATCCACATTTAATTGAAGGGAAAATGTAATAAAATAGAATACCTACTTTGGGACATCCTATTAAGGGAACACCCCCATTAAAGTGACAATTTTTTAAAGGAGCAATATACCTTTTGGAACTACGACCAACACCCCTATTCAAGGGACATTCCAGTTTACAGGGGCACTGTTTTTGGTCCTGAAGGTGTGCCCAAGGTTATGGTATGACTATGAACTTTTCATTATAGCTCTGTTAAACCCCAATTGATAGAGAAAAAAATAACCCTGCCTTAAACATGTCTTAGGTGCATAAATATATTCATTATTACTCTAAGTTACTAAACAATACTGTATATTGTATAAAGTGAAATTACTGGAGTCTATAGAAACTGATACATGAAATGCAAATGCTTTACAAGCCTAGACACGAAACACACAACATTAACAAAGTGACTAGTCATGTTTGGGGCAAGTGGTTAGTTAGTGCTAGTAAAAACAACCCGAGACAAGAAACAAACAAAAAACACAAACACAATTGACAAAACGTTTGGAGCACGTAGACGTGGGACGTAGACAGAAAACATTTTTGAATGGAAACAAAATTATTAAAACACACAAAAATTAAAAAAACAAAAATTAAAAAAACAAGCCACTGTATAACATGCAAACTCTATTCTAATGCAAGATAGTTTTCATGTAGCACTTTAATAAAGACAAATTAGGCCTACTGTAGAACAAAAGGTAAAAAAGAGAGTTTATGTATGTCACAATATTTCAATTTAAATGTCCCAACAATTCATCAATACTTGAACTTGTTGAGAAAATTAACACTGCCATTCAATTACTGTCATTCATTTATAAATAATAACTTCCTTAGAAATGAAAGTTTAGAATTGTGAATTAAGGCAGTGGTTGGACAGTGTTTACAGTACGTTCGAACTTTTTGAAAACATAAATTGAATTTACAACAAATTAACAGATTTTGATGTAAGCAGAGCCTGTGGGTGAGTCACTTCCTGTTGAACCCAAGCCTCATGCAACCTCTGACATGATGTAGTTGACTGACATTGGAAAAATATAAGCATGATAAAGTCTGTGGCACAAATGGCCAAACACTTATCTGCAAAACATTTTTAATGAGTAAAGACACTGATTATAAAGTGTCTATTTTAGATTTCAGGCCAGATTTTGAGTAGAAAACAACAAAACTTTAATTTTGAGAAGCATATTCCATAAAATCACATCCGGAACAGTGCTTTGTTTATTGAGCAATCTTTCTGTCAACTGTGCGCCAGATCGCTGACATTTTTCCCGGAACACCAAGCTACAGTTATTGAATAAGCAAGTAGTAATAGTATTACTGAACTCGTTGAAAGCTGGCGTATAATTTCCGCCAATGAAAAAGTTTATCGTTTCTGGTAAATTGTAGTATGCAGTTTACATTTAACAATGTGTATTTCAAAACATTGTAAATAATATACTTCATCCTAGACAAAATTTAGTAATGGGGCTAAGCTTACAGGGGCTTTTGTTGGAAATTTATGGTTTAAAAACCATATATATACCAAGCCTCCCGTTGACTATTAATCACATTGCTGGGAAAATCATTCTGTAAAGCCTATAGTACTTTCTAAACCTCTTTGCTTCAAAATTTGCTGGCAATGCCTTGGCTCAGAGGTTCATTCTTTGCTCAAACCATGCTTTATATTTTTCTCAAAATTCATCATGCAATTACTGTATTCAACATTCTAAAACAAGCTTAGACACACTGTAATTAGGTTTGTGATCTTTACAGTATTAAGAATATGCTGAAGCTGCAAGCAAAACAACAAAGGCATTTTCCAGCCCGATTTAATTTATAAATTTTGTATGTAGTACATAAACTAAATGGATAGTCATCAATAAATAATGATACAGTACAGCAAATTTATAGGGGTCTCAAGTCTCCCGGAACTCACCGGAGTCTCCCGGAAAATCGGGACGACCTTTCACAGTCCCGCAAGCAAGCAATGATCTCCCGGAAATAACCTATCAACCGCAAATTCATAATATTTGCATGTTTTCAATATTTTGTTATCAATTGTCTGTGTGTGCAGTAATAAAATGAAATGTTTTAACAAAAGTCATTAACCGCTGCAGATCAGTGGAGGGTTCAAAGGGGGGAGGGAGAAGGGGAGGGGACAGCAGGCCAGGGCACATAAATTTTTCCACATTATAAAAAAAAAAAAAAATGGGGAAAAAATTTATATAATAAAATTTATGTCTGAGATTGTCATTTCCGGCCATGTGCCACAATCCTACCCTACATCTGTAAAAGTCCCTCACCCCCACCCCCTATTTTGGATTGGGACCCCTGAATTTGTAAAAAAAAATATAATTTTTTAATAGCAAATTAATATAATTCTTGTTTAAAATGTAAAATACAATTTCTCCAAAAATTCTAAAACGAATTTATTGTTAAGTCGCTAGACAAATTTGTTATTCTATCCAGGACTTTGATATCTTGCGTAATTTATGAAACGGATCACAAAATAAACCAATCATGGAATTTGTAGTTTTTAATACACGATTGGGAGTTGGTATTAAATATGTAGCATGGAAAGCATGACAGAGAAAGGCAATAAAATGCATTTTACAATTTACAGGCAATTATAAAAAGTGCTAGATCTTTAGATTACAACCGTACAAAATTCAAAAGCCGGTCATAAACCATTGACTACACCTTCTTCATTGAGGGCGCTCTTTCAGAAAAAGCTGCATAACATTAACAGGCATAACGTTAACATGCTTCACTCATGCAGTTGAGAAGTATCAGGTTATAATTAATGATTCTAACCATCGACTACCCCTTGCTCATTGAGGGCGTCCTTACAATATGCAAGCAGCATTCCTTGAAATTCGCATTTCAACTTACCGATGAAAGGGTCATCCCTTTCAATGGAATCGATAGAGCATAGACTGTCCAGATCGTCTACGCTACAGGAGTACCAAGTGGAGCGAGACGGTCGCAGGAACCGAGACGGCACGGACATCCTATGACGGGGCTCGTACAAACTATCATCATCATCAGAACTCATACTTGAAGAAATATCAAATTTTAATAAACAAAGTGGAGATAGTGGTGGTCCTCCCACAACATTAAAAATACTTTTGTTGAAAATTAAACTCTCAAAATATCTAAGGATCAATGACTTGGGTGCAGTACTGCTACGGTAACAATGCGATGATCAACTTTGATTAAAACACGAGATACAAGTGCCTACCAAGTAAACTTAAGTTATTGGTAGCGTCATGAGCTGTATACACTACTGCATGTATTATTACACTCATCAAACATAGAGATATTGCATTATTGCGAGTGTAAAGTAAACATCCAAAATCATTGTAGTAGACTTCTAATGCCTTCACTACAGTACCAGCTAACTGCTGTCGACAGAACTTCCTTGCAAAATGTGTAGCCAAATTCAGGGATACCCAAAGTATAATCATGCATAGAAGTACAGTTTCCTTTTATAGAATTGTATATTTCTGGAAAACCCACAAGAGCACTGGTATATGGTTCATAGTTCGATCCAATCCTTTCATTTCAAAGCAACATACTGGCCTACTAAAATAGAAACCACACAAAAGGGCTTGCTATTGCTCAACAAAACTGCAGAAATCTAAAATCTGTTATCACAAAAACAACTCTGCTACTACATCCAGCGTCAATGCGGACCGAAGCAAAGACAAAGATCAAATGAATAATGTTTCCTGTAGGAACTGGCAAAACAGGATTGTCCGCTAAGCAATTCCAACAGGAAGACATGTGACTGAGCATGTTACGAATAAACTCATGGTCGTGGCTCAACTGTCAAATAAATGGATAAAGATCTTGTCTGCTACAACACTTAAAAAATACTTTTCCACTACAAACTGGTTTACCCATGAACTACAGTACAGAAACATGTCATTTCAAATTCTTTTGTTTCAAGCATGTGTTGAGATGCATTAAAATTAATTGATCTGAGGGAAAGTTTGAACTACTGTATAAACCATAATCTTGGTTATTTCACATACTGTAGATTTAAACAAACAGATTAAATAGATTGAAAAAATTGAATATTAATACCTAAATTATAATATTTAGCATATAAATTAATATAAAATTTTAATAAATTAATAATTATAGTGTCTATCTTTAATTTAATGTTTTTACTTCTAACAAGATTAGGTTATAATCACAATTTTATAATTATAAAATAATAATAATAATATACTAATTAAAATAAATCTATAGTAATAATAAATCTATACTAAAAATAAATATGTCTAGATATTTTTTAAATATATTTTACATTTATGGAAAGCAAATTACATTGATTAGATCAGAAAATCAACAGTTTATAGTGATACCCAGAATATTATTATATAATAAATTTATATTTTTAAAGTCTAAAAGTAGTAATGATATAAAGGAAGGCAAAAAATAGATTAAAATATTTTCTTATAAACAACTTTATTCCTATTAGGTAGCTACAGAAATGTAAAAGTCCTTTAATAAAAAATATCAGAAACTATGTTTATTCAATGCTTATAATTTTGTTTGAAGTGCTAGAATGAAACAAACAGCTACCGTAATATTACATTGCAATTCTAAATCATTTTTTAATTATCAATAAGAGTAATGTATCGAATACATTGGATCCAGATTTTTTTTATATAAAATTAAACTAAGTTTAGAATTGATAGGCAAACATAATGTTGCAATGCCAGATAAATATTATTATTATCAGTGATGTGTACAAAACACTACTTTACAGTATGGTAAAGTTTACTCTCATTTTTAATGAAGGTAATAAAAATGTAAATAATTATTTCAGAGAAACTACAGACACCGAACAACAAACAAACTGCTATAGACACTGCCAACATTATGGCCACATTAACTACTAAATAGACATCTTAATAGGATTCTTGTCTGTTCCATGGGAAAGGAGAGGGGTAGCGAGGGGGGTCTGGCCTGTTGTTTCACTTATTATTACCTTTACAAGACAAAGCAAAACATGCAGAGAATCCTCCTGAAATGCAAACATCCTCAAACGACAAGTATCCATGTGAAGCCCCTGTCATATACAGTCTAGAATACGATGATTGCGAAAGGTGGCCCTTTGGTAGGGGGAAGGTGTAGGGAAAAGAGCATCAACCTGGACCAATGTTTTAATTTTAATTTCGACCATGTGATATTTCACAGTTATGAAAAACACCAAGAACTAATTACAGTAAATTCAAAAATAATCTACCAGTTTGAAGACTCCATCACACAGCTTGCATCATGGATCACTGGATACAGGTATAAATATTTAACAAACACCACCTTCAACAAATGAAACTATCAGCTTTATTTTCAGAAAAACTCTCACAAATACTACAAAAGTACTACCTTAACATAGCAGCTCCATCACTGAGGTAACTAGTATACAGTAGTGGACTAACTAAAGGCTAAAAGCACATGAAATGTAATAGGTATATACCATCATGCAACGAGTCGGTTGTCATGGATGAGAAGATGATCCTATCATATCTATTTCAATTTTGATTTACATCAGTGTCACTGATACTCTTCGCCTGTGGTTGTTAGGGTGAAAACAGTTGATGCTGGCATGATAATCACAGGGCTTCAGGCCTGTGGTTATAAGATTGGACAGTTGATTCTTAAAGCCTATTATTGTGATGGGCTCGGCCTACATTCAGTCACCACAGGGAAAACTGCAGGTGGTTAAATTGAAGGGTGCAGTCCATCTAAAAACTTGTTAAAGTACTGTATAGCGGCTCACAAAATATAATATTACAAATTAATAGTAAATAAATGTTTAAAAACAGGACAATGACAATAAATAGCAAGCTTTAAAATTAAGAGCAAATAAGATAAGCATTTTAACAAAAATATCTCTTTTCCTACCATAATTTCTGGATGCAAGCCTGACTGAAACATTGAAAAATTTTAGTTTATGATAAAACAGTAAGTACAGTTGACATCACACACCAGCTTGATACTCAATTGATGACGATTGCACGAGCACAATGGCTGGACCAGCCTGTGGCGAGGGCGCCTTTGACGAAGGATGAATCAAGCATGTTTAATCAGTCACTCATATGTAATACATATTAGGTTGTAAAGAGCAATGTCCACATTGCGTCCTTTTGTCTTGTAACCAAATAATAAATTATGAATGAGTATCTGTTTTACATTTGGCAAGTCAGGCTCGTAGATCCTACAGAAAACCTAAGCTCTGTTCAAACAACATCAAATTTTCTTTTACAAAAAACTGATGTATGCCCATATATAGTCACGATGTGTCTATATATGGTCATGATGTGATGACATCATGACCATATTTAGGCATGTCACATGTTTTTGTCAAATAAAAATTTGATAGTTTGAATTGGACTTAAGAGTGGGTAGGTGATAACACTGGCAAACTCTAAATATAAGAGTGGATTTTAATGATGGGCAATGGTGTTAATAAAGGTGGGTTGGCCATGAAATTAGCTATCCACTGGATGGATAACTTCGAGGGCTGGCTGGCATCTAAGCCGACCATCTACATCCCTTTCATGTTTTCCTTGATGTTAATGAAGTGCTATTAAAAGACTAACTCATTTTATCTAACTTTCTACTTTCCATGTCACACTACTATCACTTCAACAACATGTCCACATACAAGGTACCCATTGCTCTTCTTAAGAGATATCCATGTGAGTCTCCACTGTTGATAAACACTGTTGCTACAGTAGCTGTAACTGATTGTAGGGCATATATAACCTCTAGTTATTAAAGACAGCCTCAGCAATTAAAACAATGAGTGAGAAGATAGATCAGATTCAGCGATGATGAAAAATCCGAGTCCTGTTTACATACTAACATGGCAATGAATAATGAATATAGTTGGAGAGTACTTGATATCATTGAATACCTAAAATTTGATGCGTTTTACATTTTCAATGAAAATGAGGTACATAGCAATGGTATCATCAAGTAAAATACGGTAGTTATTCATTAACGCTTCAGAAACTGATCATCTGTTTATAATTTCCAATAGAGCATGAACCATGATACCCGATAATTAGGCAATGACAGGTAAAAATTGTAACAATAATGATGCTGTGGAATCCATCCTGAATATAAAAGTTAAAATTTTAAAAATGATTGTTAAAAAATAATTTTTGAAGGAACACAACCTTCTTTTTTCACAATCACTGTTAAAATCATACAGTACTGTACAAATCAGTGAAAAATTGTAATTACACTGTAATCATAAAATTTACAAAGTTAAAATCATCTTGTCAATTTTGCTCCAAAAACATGATCTTTCATATCACACAAAAAAGTCATACAAATTATACAATAATTAATAAAATTGTAATCATAAAAATTACTGAAAGAAAAATTCTTGGATAATGAGTAACAAATGGCTCAATTTTTAATTTTTTTTTTGTAAATGTTTATTAATTCATAACTATTTTCAAAACCAAACATAAATTATAGTAGTATAGAATAAAAGAGAATTACTTGGACTTGTACTGGGTGATTAAATTGTTTTCTTTGTTAAACCAACAATAAATTTTTAATATTAAATAACAAAATTGAATTTATTCCATAAAAAGTATTAATTTTTAATAATTTAATTACCACACATGGTAAAGTATACTACAGTAAATATAGTATTATCTATATGAAGAATACTAGTGCCTCAATAATGGGTCACCATAGGTAATTTTTTGTTTCTATCATCATCAGCAGTTACTACTTTGAATAGTGTGAATTTAACAAAGATGAGGCCTACCACCAAGGCTATACATTACTGTACACTGCATCACTCTAACCCACATATTTATAGCTAACAGAAAATCAGTCCCAAGGAAAAATTTCATTTCCAATAAAAAAAAATATTAATGATTCATTATTTACCAAATTACATTAGAAATGAACATGCTTTCATACTAAAAATAAGCACAAAAAAATGAAACATAAAGCAGAGTTACTTACGAGACATTGAGCGAAAGCAGGTTGGCAATTTATTGGAGAATGTAACAATTTACGTATTAGCCATTTCCTGCTAACACTTCCTTTGTTCCGAAAAAATCAATTGTAACAACCTGGTTAATGATGACGGTATAGATTCAATTAGCCAAATCCTAAGGTGGGATCCATGCCTGATTTGTCGCGGAAAAAAGCGGCATCCACTGGCAACGCTCAAGGCATATGGATACATTAACCTTTTGTTTTCATCACCCCAGATGTGATGACTTCATTTTTTGCTGAGCTAAACAGATCATTGTATTTTTTTTTTATGCTAGCAAAGTGCTTGTGAACTCAGAGAGATCTCTGTAATATTAATTGTTGAAAATGTTCACTTGAAAGCAAAGTGCATTTTAGAGAACAGCTCAGAAGGCTCCCCCAATGCCCAGCCAACTGAATTTTTGAATTCAAAGAATAGAAATTGGGGAAATCGGAAAGATGCATCCAGATTGACATTTGAGAATGCAACTTTTTGCCATCCAGTAGATCTCCAGCCTCTATACTGTCTGCAGAAGAATCCACGCTCTGGGCCCAACTATTTTGAAATTCCTAGATCCTCTACTGGAAATGCATGTCTCCTACTAAAATTAATTCTTGTGTAGTAGGGTATTGTAGTAACCAAGAGGTAAGAATCTTACACACCCTATGCATAGGTTTGCCTATGTGTGGTTTTAAGCTGCGTTAAACTATGTAAATACCGTACTGTAGACCGTACAGGTACTGTACTGTAAGCCTAAAGCCCTGGAAAACAAAAATGTTTATACATCCGACCTTCAAATTTGTCTCAATAAATTGCCTCCAGCACCAAATTTTATCATCATAGCCTAACAGTTTATCATTTTAATTTTTTTTCTCCAAAAATTCCTCTGGGGTATTTCATGATGCCTCCTACGGCCTGTTGCATCTTTTTTCAGCCCTGGTACAGTACTGTACTGTAGGCAATGATTTAGACAATTTGTCAAGCTCTGTTTATACTTATCAAATTTTCTTTGCCCATATATAGTCTTGATGTGATGTCACCATGACCATATTTAGGCATGTCACAATGATGTCACATGTTTTTATCAAATAAAATTTGATAGTCTGCATAGGGCTTTAGACTGAATCAACCAATGTTTGATCAGATTTTATCTGATGAAGTATGCACTGTCTGACCTCCAGTGGAAAAGAATACAGTACTGTAGCTTGTCTGAAACAAGCAAGAAGGCAGATATTGGATACAACATTGTTGAGTCATAGCAGCCCTATCCTCGGCTTTCAGTTCATTACATAATTTGCTGTAACATACAGTACCATCCTTTGTTGATGGTCTAATTAAGCAGTAGGTTGTTCCAATTAGTAATAATTATGAATATGCAAATGAAGAAAAAAAAAGAAACAGTACAGTACAATTCACTTTTAATTTGGAGTGAGATACTGTATCCTTGTACACTAATATTTACTTCACATGTCGTGGCCTGGGGCCAATTTATCATGAAATTTATATCTTATACTAAACTTGTAGAAAGTGATATAAAAACATAAAATAAATAAAATTAATTATTATAAGAAAAAAAAGACACGATTCTACATCATAATATTAAGAGGGCAACAAAGCAGTGGATTTTTTGTATCAAGAAAAGGAACAGACCATTATCAAGCACATGACACCATAGGACATCAATGATAGGACCATAATTATAATTAATTATTCACTTGTATTATTTTTTATATTTTTTTATGTAAGGCATCTTGTAACTGGCTTTACTGTAACTGTTGGATGATGTTTGAAATTTAAAAAAAATGCTAATATAGTAGTATACACTAGCATCAAATTGACCAATAAAAAATTCAGGATTTTTGCAGCACTGGTACTTTTTAAACACTTTTAATATAGTTTATAACGAAAAAAAAATATTGTTCTTGCTTTTCTACATCAATTATGCTAACATAAGGTCACCAACCTGGCCTATAAACATGAAAATATGAACCTGATCTTTGGGGTTACAGTTAGTAACACAATAGAATAACAACAATCATATATTTCATAAAGAATGATAACTACAATACAGTTAAAGCTGCTGACTATTCTTCCTATAAAATGTTCAATTGAATTTATTTTAACATCATAATTTTCAGAAACAAATTAAATATTATTCAGAAGTCAATAGATGTCAAATTACTGTATAAGAAGCTAAGTACTAGTACATACCACTCCTATTATTAAACAAGGCTTGACTCCTCCTATTAAACTTCCTGTCCATCTAGTTACAATCTGTCACTAACTGAGAAACTATCACAAACAAGCAGCCGCGGTAGGGGGTTGCTACGTCCCAACAAAATGTTCATATCGTTCTTTTGTATTTTACTTTTATAAACAAGCGTTTCGGTCCAGTCGATTTTCATCACTATGTCGTCATAAAGGGGTTTGTTCTACAAAAGATCTCCCTGGTGATACCTACGCTGGTTTTTCATTGTGGTATTTTGATGTAAATTGTAGGCTTATGACTAATCCAAACTCAATTTTGTCTGATAATAAACAAGTAAGTTGTTGGAATGTAGTAAACCTCAAAAGTGGGTAGGCTCATACACAATAAACAAAGAGCTATCAAAATATATGGCACTGGTGATGTGTTACCAATGATTATTATTTTTAAAGTATAACTACATGTACTAATCCAACAAAGATCAGATAATAAAATCTATTAATAGTTATGGAGTGCAACCTATCCATTAAAAATAATAAGTTTATTTTCATTCACTCAGTTTCTATGGGTTTTAGGATGAAATAATTAGAATTGAATTTCAGTACGTATGTATTATGTTCTAGTGTTTTCTTTTTTTTTTAAAACCTAGTGAGGGCAGTAAACAACTATGACAAACAACTGTCCAACTATACAATACCTCTATGTCTAAATGTTGAGCCAGTTAATATGTTATTTGAGTTATCTGTAAATCTCTCTTATAGTTAAGAATTTAATTTTTTATTTTTGTTGCTTTTCTGGATGCACCGTTAGAATTTGTCTAACGTGTGCCACTGTTATAAAAGTGTTATCCAATAAATATTGTATTGTATTGTATCAATATTATAGTACATTCATCATTTGAATGTGCCACGTAATATTACTAATCTTTTATTTTATGTATGCAGGTTGTCATCACAAAATGAGTTGCTATTGTATTAAACATGAAAAATATGTTAAATTGATAATTCAATCATTTAAAATTTTACTTTCTTTTATACAATTAGTTGCTATGATGAGCATTTTTTTATTTTTATGCTTAATATTCTTTGGAAATAAAGATAGGGGCCTACCATTTGAATGAATGAAAGTCACATTATTGTCTGCAAGATAATAACAACATCACAAGTGCCTTGATCACTTGGCAAAAGAAAAGGCATTATTCTGATATGAACTATGTCATGGAATTTTTGCATTACACTGGAGTAATCAACATTTTTAGTAGAAATCACTTTATTTGCTAAAAACATTAAAATTTCAACAATACAAAATAGTCTCGAAATATAATTATCTTTTTACAAAACATAACATATGACAAACAAGTAGACCCTAGAAGAGAAACCCTAGGTCTTGTCCTTAAAATGGGACATTGAAGGGATCATATCAAATGTCATATACATTGGCTTTACAAAATAATTATATTTGTTTATTTATACTAAAATAAGCTTGCTTAATTTTCTTTTCTTTGTTACGGCACAACTTTGGAAATTGTGTTGAAAATATTATTGCTGTACATACTAAAAAACAATAAATAACAAAAACATATTTAGTAATAAATTTTTTTTAAATATATCTAAATGATTTCTTGAATTCAAGTAAAAAGTATAAATAAATAAAATAAGAATTTCAAAAATATTTACCTTCAATTAGACCAGACAGGAATGAACTTCGACCCTTTGAATGGGGACTAGCTTCTCGACGGTGAGACAGATATGATCTTGGGGGTGATGATGAAATTGCTGGGGTAGCCCATTCATTACTAAGTCGATCTGAAATGTATAAAAATCAACAAAATAAGCATTAAAATGACAATGGCCTTTAAAATGCAACTAACATTCCACTTCCATTTCAGTTACAGTATAGTTACTCTTTTACTTTCAAAGCTTAAAAAACAATATGGTGGCTACATATGTTTCAAAGACAAGCCAAACTAGTCACTCGTTGCAAAAATTGATTTTTAGTTATTAATATAGGGTTAAAGATGAAAACGAAAATGGTAAAAGAATCATTTAAATCCGACATTTCCTTATGAAGTACAAGCGAAGTACACACAGCTGTTTAAAGAACAATAGTTTGTGGTATCAGGCATTTCTCAGGCAGAAATCATCACCAAATTGTCGAAAATTGTTGTTTTAACATTGAAAATGGGAAAAATAACAGCATATCATGATGTATGGATATACAAAGGTTATTTTAGTGCAATAAAATAGATTTTAAAAATTTGGACATTTCAGCATATTTTGGCCATTATCTCTGAAACACGATTTGCGACGAGTGACTGGTTTGGCTTGTCTTTGCCACATATGTTTTAGGTCATACTGTGGCTGTGTTGAGATAAAAACTTGAGGAATAAATTGTGTTTGGTATCCCTTTGTTCTGTTGAGATGAATTAGATAAAATTATGTGCAATATGGCCAATGCAGGGTAAAGCTGGCCAAAAAAAAAAAATTAGCAATTTGGCTAATTTGGTAGGAAAGTAATTAGCCACATAGAAATTTGGTTAGCCAAAACAAAAGAATATAAACAATGATAACTTTAATTCCATTAGCTTATTGGCTAATTTTGAATAAAAATATTTAGCAAAATTCGGCTTTTATTAGGATTTGACTATTTTGCTAAAATTTTAACTTCACATTAAAGGCAAACAGGAAACAGTGAATAAATAATGTGACATATACTGTACTGTATAGCGCATGCAATAGACAGCCTCTATATGCTTTATATTATTACCACTGGGTACTGAATTAAACTACGATCAATATGAATTAGCTACGATCAATATCAGATCATACCAAGTACCCATAAATACTTCTGGGTGAACAGAAACGAACATTGCTAAAGTGCCTTGTCCAAGGGCCTAAGCGACTTACAGTAAGGGACTTGAACCTCAGACCTCAAGGTTGAGAGATGGAGTCTGAGCCACAACCAAATCATATTTATATTAAAATCAAGTTAAGTGTAATATTCATACAGTACCTTTAAAATTATTGGAAATTTATTATAAATCCTAAAAAATAATTTCTAAAGAATATGCTTTTGACAGTTTGCACATTCAATTTGATTTAAAAATTTGTAAATTCTTGGTTTCATGAAAAATAAATAATCTGGAGATATAACTTACCTGTCATTGTTCAGTTTAATAATCTTGATTAGTAAATTCTGTAAGAAAAATAAAAATTCAATATTATCAATTTTCACTACAGCTAGGTTTAATACTAAAACCACGTTTTAAAGGCAAGTTTATGTTGTCCTTTGCACTTGACTCAACTAGCTGCTGGTAGAACAGATGTTAGCTTTTGCCCACGATTGCACAATTACCGTATGCACAATTGCAAGCAAATGTAGGAACTAGTTGCCCATGGTGCTTATACAACTGTAGATTATTTACAGATAGTTGACATGTAAAGTCAGATTCGACGTCGAATTATGAAAAGTGTAGGCTGTGACACTGAGACCTCTGATGATTAGTGCCCAAAAATGTTTACAATAAACGTAATGCAATAATGGCATATTGACTACTATTGTATATCGTGCGGGAAATATACTTAAGATATATGAGAGACAGTTAATGTACTGTGCTACTCTGTCCCATAACTACAGTAACTTCAATCAATTGTCAGTTGTTTGGAATCACAGTGAAAAAAGAACATTGAACAACTGAAAGCAATTGGTGGTTTTACAGACTTTTTCAAATCTTCAATTGCACAACAGCTTATTGCTCATATTGCACGACTCCCAGTTGCCAAAAAAAGGTCAGTTGAGATCAGCCATGTGACAAAAGCGACATGAGGTTAAGAGTGAACTCTAAGAAGTTTTGTTTCACTGTATATTCCCATACTAAGGCCACATACTGTAGAAAAATTATTAGATTATCACTCTCTTTTTTATAAAAATTGATGAGGATGGGAGGTTTTTTTTTGGTTTTTTTTGGGTTTTTTTTTGGGGGGGGGGTGGGGAAGGGATTATACCTGGGAATTCCTGTGTGCATGAACAGAACAAACATCAACAATTGCAAGTTGTTTTTATTATGCAGTTAAAATATATGGTGCGACAAAAAAAAAATAAAATAAAATAAATTTTAATTTCAATATTTCCAAAATTCATTGTTGACGCTAGGCTAGTGGGAGTGATAACCTAATAATTTTTTTCTATTTGACTAGGCTAGTTTTCTGGAATACTGGCACGCCTTGTTTTGTTTATTCACTACCACTTGAGGGGTAGACCGGCGTCATTTGCCTACAGTACGCCTCTACTAGGCTAGGCCGGGTCATCGCTAGGCCTAGTCTAGGCTATGCACAATCTTAATCTTCTTACGCGAAGAGGAGAGAGCTATCCACATAGTTCATCAAAATCCTACCATCAGAGATCAACACAGGCCTAGCCTAGCCTAGACGAAGACCAGTATACAGTATAGTCACTTACAATTATCTGTTATAACATTGTAAATTGATCCAATTAGACGTTCGTAAATACGAAATATTCAGTAAAAATAACGACTTCAATAGATTTAGATGTTATTGTTAATCGACAATTTAAATTTTACGATATTAATTATTTTCTCACCGCGCGTCATTATTTTTCCAACGAGAGATGTTATTGAGGGCGCTGTTTAGAATGGAAGCCTTCCGTTTTCGTGCAACATTCATTTCCATTCCAAAAACATTTAATTTTTATTTATTTATTTTAAACCACAATTACAAGATAAAAATAGTAAGGGACTACTGAAAAAAACAACGAATGAAAATAATTAAAAAATCCAGGGAACTGAAAAATCAAATGTGAATATACAGAAAGCCAATAAGAAAAACAAATCGTAAAATACGGGGCAGTAGGCCTCATCGAGATATATAGTGACACGTATTGGATCAAAAAGGAAGAAAATTGTTTATTATTGATTATTTATGTTCAGAAAGGCATGCAATTGTCAAATGATACTTGTTTGGCATGATGATAATCAACAAATATAGGCCTAGTATTAATTGTTACAAGCTGAAAACCCAAACACGCATACAATCTCAACAAACTTCTTTATAATTATAGGGCCTTAGGCCAGAATTTTCCCCTCTTCCCATTCCACAGCCGAGCTTTATTAAAACAATATCTGAAATACTCAGGAGAAAATAATGAAGTAAAGGGCAACAAGAATTAACAGAGAACTCGAATTAAATTATTAATATAACTAGCCCGTAGCGTTGGGAGTTAAGGGGGTTACACGAACCGGCCTGTATAACAATACGGTATTTTGATACAGTGTATGTGGTGGTCGCCGGCCCTGCTGAAATACGTACACGATGTCGCAAATATATTGATCATGGGTAACACTCAACAAGCGCACTTGTGGAATAGTGTTGGTGATTGGCAATTAAGGGGTCGTACTCCTTGGTCTTGAGACGCATGACGTAACCGTTTCTTGTGAAGAGACAAAAACTTTTGTGTATATTTAAAAATTATTTACTTCATATCATATTGACCACAGGAGATTGGAGAGTCGGGGAGACTCGAAAGACGAGCAGACCCTTACAGGGGACAGAGCCATATATATAAAGAGTTGCAACATTCCGCTCCTTGGTTATAATATGAAATTGGATATAAAGTAGTGAAATCATTTTTAAAAATCTATAAATAGAGTTACATGAAATTCGACTGCTAAAAAGATTAAATGGAATTAAACTATACAGGAGGCCGCTAACTTTATTATACAATATTATACACAGGAACGCACATCACGTTAGACACAGAACGCGCATGACACAAAATGGCTTCTATTCTCAATGTCGCAACTCTTTCTATCTATGGCTCTGACAGGGGCGAATTTAGGGCGCCCCCCCCCCCAACTTTGCCATCTCGAAGTTTTAAAAAAAGGGAAAAAGTGCCCTTATTCTCCTTTTTTTTTCAAAATATTTGGACATGAAACGGTTTACTTGACCTAAAAGCATTTGTTTTCTTTATACTGTATGGCTGTATAGAGTTTAATTAGTCACCATGTGCCACTGATGTAAATGTAGTTTTGAAATAAATATCTTTATTATTGCAAGAATGTGATCACATGGCTTTTAAAATTCATTATGGCATTAATAGATCTGTCTCTTATACACATCTAGATGTGTATAAGAGACAGTCTTTTCCCTGCTTGATACTTTTGAAGATAACATAATTCTTCATTTACTTCTTTATGCTTTACACCATTTCTAGTATCATCATTAATTTAGTACCTCCACTAATTGGAAAATGTACCGTGTATATACTCGCGTATAAGACGCGGTTTAAACTAACAAATTACAATTGAAAAACAGGTGGGTCGTCCTATACGCGCGACGTACAAATTTTATATTTTTAAAATCACGTTCGTCTTTCGTGCGGATCGTCCGTATTCACACATTCATACTACTGCAATGAAGTTACTTAAAAGTTATAGTAGGAAATGTTTTGATAAATATTTAAAATCTCATAAAATCGTACAATTTGGAAGATTAGCCCTGCATTGCCTCCGCTTTTAGAAAGCTAGATGCAGTTTCAAGGCCATAAATATCAGCAAAAAGTATGAATTCCGACGGTGAAACTGGAGTCGTCTATGCCAGTACAATATTGCATGAATTTGTTATTTGGGCAGGAAAACATTTTATGGTTTTAATTTGTACTTGAATGCTAAAGAAAATCAATTTCAAATATTTAATTTACTTCTTTAAAGAACAGTCAATGGCAGACAATGACATAGCCAGCTATTGGGACATTCCCACCAATTTTCCTATGTGGGTCCACAAAAGAATGGATCCACATTTTTAAAAATGGGTCCAAATTATGCAATTTTATGCATAAAATTGGTCCACTTTTTGAGCAATGGGTCCAGATTTCTCATATAGCCTAAGATGGGTAAAATTTAAGTAAATGGGTCCAGATTTTTCATATTTTTGCGTAAAATGGGTCCACATTGTTTGAATTCACACGTAAAGTGGGTCCACCCCAATATTGTCCTGCACTGTTTGAAAATCCTGGCTACAGCATTGGTGGCAAATCCAGGGGTGCAAAAAGGGGAGGCGGTGCCTTTCCCCCCTCCCCCTAAAACACAGCGGCCAAAATTTTCTGGTGTTGAAATCATTTCAATAAGGGAATAAACTAAGACTCCAGATATTATAAATACAGTATAATGAATAATAAAAAAAAAAACTATTTTAATAATAATTATATTTATTGATATAATAACCAGAACATAGATGAGAATTGTGACAAAAATAACACACAATAACAATAAAATACTGAAATATTTATAAATGCAGATAATAGGTGACAATTTTAGAAATTCTTAAATGTAATAATTGTGATAAAACAAGAAAAATTATGGAAATATTAAAAAGTACAGTACAATAGGAAAGAAATGTGATTCAAATATGAATGAAAATAATAAAATATTCAAATATCGATAAGGAAGATGATTTTGAAATAAGTATACAACATTCTGGCTGAATTACAGTTAAAATCCTACATTTGCATAAAAACTTTCTATTTTTTTTTCTGTAGAATAAATCCAATTAGTTGTTGGAAAGTCACACAGAGAAAGGGATGTGGAATGGTGCGATACCGTCCTATGCGATACTCAGGATAAAAGATGTCTTGTAAAACATTTTGAGCAAATTTTCCTTGCAATGCAAGTTGAATATTCTTTGATCATACAGCAGCAATAGCGCAGTTGATTATGCAAAATGTTTTACAATTTGGAAGTGATAAATAGGAAAATAAACTGCATAGGAATATACAAAAGTCAAAAGTTGACATGTGAAACAGAATGGACCGTTAAAATACGCACCTCCCTTTGGATATTGCTTCTAAAGCCCAGACTCTTGCTGCGGCCGTCGGCCGTCGATTTTATGAAGAACGCGACAACGCGCTCGCAATGGATTGTTTTTAATGACGGTCCATTCACACTGCCCCCGACAATCACCAGACAGCGTTGCAACATCTAGCGAGTTGGATCTGTACAATGAGTCCACAAAAGGACAGCTACTTTTATTTGTAGAAAAACAAGACTGAGAGTGGGATGCCGTAAATGTAAACTCTTGAGTGTTTATGGGATGTTCGCATATTCCAGGGAATGCTAATTGAACAACATGTTTGGATTTTTTACTATTTTCGTTGACATGCTGTAAAGGTCTATTCTCAGATACACCACTGTATTTAGAATAAAAATATTTAACAGCAAAATTTTAAAGTTTAGAATTAGCATTATATTGATTTAAAGCTAAAACATAACATTAGCAAAATAGTATGCATTATTCAGCAAGAATTTTAACATTAAATTCAATAATTCCTCTTAATGTCTTTATAAATAATGCTTAAACATAGAATAATTTTTTTTTATTTTTATAATACAAAATAAACAAATATATCCATAAATAATAAAGGACAAACTACTACGGTTTTTACTATTGTACTGTTTTGTTTTTACTATCACAATTGGTCAATGATTATTGGAAATTTAAAAACAAAGATAAATTCATTAAATAATAAATATAATCAATACAATAAAATGACCTAATAATAATGATGATCAGGGAAAGTTAAATTGACAGTAAATTTAAATGTTCCCTGTGATGATAACATCTCTGATCGGTCAAAACTTTTGAAACATCACTAGGAAGACAGAACGAATATTGAAGACATTAAAATAAAAAAAAAAATAAAAAAAACAACATTAATAACATGTAACAACAATAATAATAATAATAAAAAATTTGACTTGTATTAAGTCGGTTTCCATAAAATTACTACACTGATGCTACATTTTTTCACTGCATTGTTAATCTGCGTGGCTGTCCCTGAAGAAATTGGGGATTCCAACTCTGTTTTGACCAGACAAATCAGCGAGGATGTTGTCGATGATGGCTTGTAGCAATTTTATGGAAACCAGCTATGCTTAGTACACAGACTTCCAAGCTCAAAAGAGCAAAAAAAAAAAAAAAAAAAAAAGAAACAAAAAAAAAACAAAAAAAAAGTATTAACAGACAAATTACTAAATCAAGTCCAGAAAATGACTATGTACAGAGTTTTTTAAACATGAGTTATTGCATCATTCATTATCATATCTAACCTAACCAACTAAATGCATATAATTTTTTTCAGACATTACTTCGAGAGGTACATGCAGACAAAATACATTGTTGGTCTTCACTTACAATTAATAAGCTTTATTTTATCTAATAAATTATTAAGCATTTCATATAAACCAGGATATGCATTTAAACAATGCTTTTGTTTTAGTTAGAAAAGTTCTAAGCAAATTGGACACTTTGCCCCAACAGTCGGATAAACTGGTACCAATTTTTGACAATCCAAACCCACAGATATTTATACCATTTGGTTACTTTATTCATTATGCTGGACAATTTATTCCAACAAGAAAATTCTAATGGGACATTCAATTTGTCTCATAAGCCAGACAATTGTTGCTATGGGTCCAACAACTTGTCCCATGCAATTAATACACATTACAACAAAAGTTTGAACAATGGGCATAGGCCTTCACAATGATAATATAGAGAAAACAACAGTAACATCTAAAAATATTCAAATAGTGTTAAAACTACTGTTTATAGTTAAAATATGCTTTCTTTTCTAAATGGGATTTTAAAATTGAATTTATTCAACAATGCAAACAGGATAAATAATAAACAAATGTATCCAAAAGGGAAAATTGTTGATCAAATATATTAAAGTTGTTATATTAATTTGTTAAATATTAAGTTCTTAATCATTTTTTTTTTACTTTAAATGAGATTGTTATTATGATTAATAAACTTACTGTAAAAAGAACATGATCTTACAGATTACAAACACTGAGGTTCCAAAATGTTAGTATGTATACCCAGAGGGGAAAAAGAACACAGTGTTTTATTTCCTCCATGGTATACCATAGAGTGGATGTATCTATTTTGGATAGAAAAACAAAAATGTATTACAGAATGGTGACAAAGAATACAAGGCATACACATTAGAATGTGGAGATCAATCACCATGGGGGATATAAAATACATATTATGATGCTTTCATTGACTACCAAAATTCTCAATCTTTAAAAAATAGATTACATCAAAGTGTGACCATCCATTTTATGTGTCACACCCAATGTGTGGTTTACACCCACTATGCAGCAGTGGTCACACCTACAATTTACTCATACACACTTTTTAGTCCTACCCAGTGTGTGGTCACACTTTCTGTTCCCTTAATTTAAAAACACGCACACACACCCACATGATTTTAGAAACATTTAAGTACAAAGGATCGAATTTGAAAGTATCACCATAAAAACACGGTTTACTACAATTACAAAAGTTTAACCGCAATAAAACACAGTGGTACCTATATTTGCAAGGCTGTTACTATCTATGAATATCTTTTCTGTAAATGCATTAGTACATGGAATTAATCATTTATAAGAAGAAATCAATTATTTATTGTAATAATTTGTTAGTTGGACGTATTGAGATCTAATCTTCATAATATTTAAACCATGGGTGGGCATAAAAATCGAACGGAGGGCGAAAGTGAATTTTTTATTTAACACCGAGGGCCGCACACAAACCTTGATGTTCCAGTGAGCTTCCAAAAACCTCCAAGCACTGCTTTTACATCACTTTATTTTCAGTTTTAATGTTACTTTTTACATATGATTGGTGTTGGGCCGTAAAAAACAAGGTGTTTTCTAGCCAAATTTGATTGGTGGGCCGCAAACATAGGGCTTTTAATTCATTGTCACGGGCCGCAGAAAAATCGCTGACAGGCCGCGTGCGGCCCATGGGCTGCACTTTGCCCACCTGTGATTTAAACATTTATGAAAAGGTTATGTTGTTAAAGGATGCAAGTCTTGGAATGGGATACTGTAGGATACAAAAGTAGTACCATATCTATTCTCATGCTTTGAATAAACGCCTTCACCAGAGCCACATATGGAATAAACGCCTCAGGGCTTTACTTTTCCTTTGCATAAACACCCCCTAAATGACTGTAAACAAAACTGACGAAAGCAACATCATTCTCAACATATTCTATTAATATTCTTCTCCATTTTTTCTAAATTGGTTGGGATCAATTTTTATGATCATGCAATAACATATTTTGACTGTAATTATGTGTTGTTGTTGCACATTCACAGTAAAGATAAATGACACTTATATACACAACCATTTTACACCAAAAATAAACACCTCCCTCAAATATAATCCCCCTCAACAATAAATGACTTTCAAATAAGGGACGCTCTCAAATAATTATAATTATGCTTTACCAAAAAATAGTTTATATTATCCTCCAAAGTAAGGTTTTAGATGCATTGCATATTTTCATTGAGAAACAAAGACCTGTGCAAAGTTTTGCACTACTGCTAGTAATAATAATTATGTAAAAATAAATAGAGGAGCATATATAATTATTCTGGGCTGCAGAACAATGAGTACATTAGAACCCCTATTAAGGGGACACGTTTAGGACCCTGAATAGGGGTTGGCAATAGTTTTAAAAGATATACCTTCCCCTGTTCACTTCCTGAAAAAGTGTCCCCTTGATAGGGGGTGTTTCAAAGGACGGGTTCTACAGCATGAATAAATAATCTGGAGTTACTGAAGCTTTAATTGGATTAGGCCCTCATGGTCAATCACATGATTATCATTCTATGATTCCATTGGTCTACTGATTGTTGTCATTCTGCTTTCATTCACGGAAAACCATCAACTACTTGTCATATCCTTAATGTCAGACTGAAGCAAAAACTATGAAGCTAGGTCACTGGCTGCTTAAAAACAATATCCTTTTCCTGTGATTTTGACTGACAGGTTCATCTGAAAAACAACAGATTTTCTGAGCAACTCTGAAATAGGAAAACATGGTTCTTCAAGAAAACGGTTACATTCTCCTGAACATTTCTGGCATCAGTACTCGGATTCTTCAAGAAAACAAATTTATAATTTCCCTGTACATCTCTGACTCAGTAAAGTACATCTCTGGCTTAGTAAATGAGTAATTCAGAAAAAATGAATGTTTCCCTGTTCATCTCTGGCATCAGGTTTTCGACCAATATTCCGGCATCACTCCTGGTTATTTTATTTTTTTAAAGAAAAACAACTTGCTCATATTTCTTTAGTCCTGGCATTAATTTTGTTCCCGCACACTGAAATACATTAGTTCAAAGTTCAAATCCACATATATAACAACTATACAATTAACAGCAAATCTACCTCTCTGATTACTTTATACAGAAACATGTCTATTAATTTCATATTTGTCATAAATATTACATCTTTTAAGAATCAATTCCACATTCTTGCAATTATTTGCATAAAAAATATGGATATGAATTTCACAAGAAATTCTTTCATGGTTTCTTGGTGATAAAACGAATGTACAATTTGTGACGACCAAACTCCATTGTACAGAATACATATTTTGAATAACCTTGAGTAACCTTAGTAGATGTTCAGTGCATCTTATTGACATTTACTCAATCACCAATAATATTTTCAGCAACAATCAATAACCACTTTTGCAAAAAATAAAAATCCTAAAAAATTCAACAATTCTAATTCATTCTCGCGGGGTATCATCTGGATGAACTTTGAACTGGTAGCGGATGTGCTTCTGTATTTAGAACCCACTTATCTAATGACATAAAATCATTATCGCTGAATAAAAGATAAAGATATTTAAGCGTTTCCGCAAGAAAAAAGCTCTGTTGCACATCATCGTGGCTAACTTTTGAAGCGTATACGTCTCTTATTCCGGAGAAGCCATCTTGTACTTTGCAATGCTTATTCAGAGCCTGCGAAAATAAAAATATAATATTTAATTCTCAAAAAGTGCTGCAGGTATACTTTAAAGAATGGATTTTTTTGGTGTCTTATCAAAAATTGAAGAGAAACATATTATAAACATAAAGTAAATTTCCTGTGAATTGACAATTTCATAAATTATCGTAAACAGATGATTCTAAGAGACCTTGAATCATCCAATCGTAAGACAGAAAGATAAGAATGTTTATATGTATTATGAATGAGTGTGGGCGCAATAAAATTATGCCATGGATCATTAATTTTTAATAGACAATATCAGCAGGCCCATTAATGAGTTATATGATTTCAACCAATCATAGGATGAGACAATATGGATGTTAATATTTTTATTATCCATAGAGGATTAATTGTGGTATGCAATGTATGACATAACTACATTGGGCTTTTAATTTTTAATAGTTACATTGAAAGCAGGCAAATTATAAAAGAGGGACTAATTTTTAGCCAATCACAGAGGAGTTAACATTTTTTAAAAAATAAATATTAAAATGCATGGATGCAACTTTCCTTTTAATTTGAATATTGTGATGTATTCAAAGTTGTTTTACTATAACGCATACAACATGGTAGCCTGGGTTCCAGGCCCTAATTTTAGGTTACTCACTCTTTATTGCACTTAGTGCGCGCCATACCTAATTTAATTGGCGTCCCATACTCGATTTCTTTTTTTTCGAATTAGGGCCTGGGCAAACGATTCATGCGTGCAATTTCCCACATCAAATTTGATGTGGGATATCGTATGCATGACTGATTTTGTAAATCACGTGATTGGCTAACTTCATGCATACAGTATTAATCAATCTTGGTAAATTTTCAAAATTGAAGATGCGGATGTCTCGAGTCTCGACTAGAACAAGCTAACCAGCTCCCTTTTGGCTACCTATACTTGAATAAAAACAGTTAGTATATAGTTCTGGCCTGCTGAGAACGACATGGACTGATAACCGTAGGCTATACTAGGAACCTTGCTCACCGCTAGCTGCTACAGATAGAGTAGAATATTGTTAAAAAGGTAGGCCTCTGTAAGTTAGAACTTAAAAATACGCCAAGCCTCTACTAGAGTCTAGGCTAGGCCTACTACTCAGACGAGGCCTGAGCCATCCTCCTGGAAAGTTAAAGTTTTGTTCTATTTGTATGGTATGCCGTCTAGTCTTAATTGTTTTTGCCATTGCCAAAATTAGTCTTACTAGGGTCTATTCTAAATATTTTAGGCCCGTTTTATTAGGGAGGACTATTTAAATTTAGTCATGCCTAACTAGTCGACGCGAGCGGCGAGTGACTCAGTTTCGTGGCTCCAAAAATATGAACATTTGATTGGTTGAAATTGTTTATTTCGGTCCGCCCATTTATCCAAATACGGAATATAAGATTACGTCATTCTTTTGGCATCCTGGTGCCTGACTTCAGTGTTTTACAAGTCGCTTATTCCGTCTATCTCTAAATTAACTTTCTCGTTGGTGGCGCTGTCCAGAATGAGAAAATTAATTTAAAAAAATAAGAGACTTGTGGCAAGTCTAACAACATGGTATTAAGTTATCATATTATGGCATTAGCTTAACTTTCATTTTCATCAAATAGTCAATATCAAAATGCATTACCCAAATGAGTTTAACACTTGGTGTTAATATTTCAAATACCATCAATAATGAGGTTTAAGAGTCACACAGTCTATATGTCAGAGGAAATGATAACTATTGATAGCTGTGTAAATACTCTGATAATAATCTGATAACATCACAAACAATATATCATTAAAAGCCTCAACAGAATTACTAACTTATCGAAAATGCCAAGCACATTAAATTCTCATTAATGTAGATATGAAACAAACACACCAGGGATACAATTGTTATGCAATTTGTAGTTTGTGAAAGTTTCCATCTGGTTATCAGGGAAATTCACATAACATAAATTACAACCATCAAAATACTCTATAAAACTAAATAACAGACTGAAATAAAAAAAAAAAACCAGCTTGACTTTAGCAGTAATAATAATTGTGAAATAAATTTTGTTATGATGGTATAAAGAAATATATATCCAGATAAAATTATTTTTTTTAAATTTATTTATTTATTTCGACCGAACGTCGTACAAACAAAATTTGCAAGTGATTTGGGAACCTACAACCTCCAGATAACTAGCCTGGTGGGATAACCACTAGACCACTGAGCTTGCACTTAGTGACTAGTGTTGAATCAGATGCCCATGTAGCAGAGGGTACTACAAAGCTTTTTTGATGTGTGATTGCATCAGGCAAATATCATACAGTAGGAGTGATGTTTTGTCCTTCTTGACAAGTTTATATTTAGTTCATTTTCTTCCTTAGAGGCTTTGGAAGTGCAGTTGGTTTCAAAAAAGAAAAAAAAAATCCTTCTCACAGGATTTGAACACAGAATCTTGGAGGAAGATGTATCTTAATAATAATAATAATAACAATAATAATAAAAATAATACTAATGATGATGATAATAATAATAATAATAATAACAATAACAATAACAATAATAATAATAATAATAATAATAATAATATAGGGATTTGTACTGCTCCATTTGAGAATGGATACAAGTCGCTGGTGATGTCGTCAGATCTATAATCACACCAGCACAAAGTGCAACCTCCTCCACTCCCAGGGAGTATTCCTAGTCGTGTGTGCAATTTACAGCCGACACAGACTAATACTTGCAATGCCACATCATCCTACCAGGTACCCATTTATGCTACTGGGTGGAGAGAGGCAAACAAAGGGTAAAGTTCCTTGCCCAAGGACATAAGCAATGCGATGAGCGTCAGTCACGGAAGTCCAACACCTTGCATTCTGCACCACACGCTCCCAACTTATAATTAATAAGACACAGGGTTGGTTTACACACCCATGTATAATAGTCAAATTAAATATAAATAATTACAAGGTCTCCGTTCAATTAAAGATGTCTTCTCCTAATAATTACCACCTCCAAAAAGACAACCTTTCTGTGGTTTGATATTAACAAATGAGTTTATCGTTATTATTCTAATTAGAGACCAAAGCTGCTAAAGCCCATGGCCCTGGTTCCAAAAGTGGTCTTTATTTGGAGTGAGACCTGTACTTAAAAACATAAAGCCAAATATCTTACTTCAACTGCTTCCCAGCCCCACTCTCGGTATTTGTTATCTTTTGTTGCTCTCCACAGAACAAAATAGGACTCGATGACCTCAGGTCGCAAGATGTAGTACTTTTCATTTTGTCGCATCGCTACCGCTTCTGACTTGCCCTCAAAGCGAAAAGCTTCCGGCCCAAGTTTAGTTGCTGCAAAGATAAGGAGAACATTATAGACTTCTTGTCAAAGTAAAAGCCAGAAAAATACATCAATGTCAGCACATTGATTTGTATCGGTAATCTTGGAAGCATAATATTCCTTGGGCACTCGTCAATGAAAGTACATTAATTCTTCAATTAAACTGCAAGGCTTCACTACAGCTTTTTCATGTTGTTTATGGTTACCTGTGATGACATGGTGTAGTAATACAATCAGTGTTAAGTACTTCTGATAAGGACGATTGATATATGCAATCACCTAGTGATAACCATTTATTTGGTATTACCATTATGTTTGTATGTGTTGTGTGTGTTGGAATCTCCTCTCTAATTAAGGATCCCTCAGATTAAAGACCACCTCCAAATAAAGACATTTCTGGAAACCTAAATGAATCCAACTTTTATTTTTATTAGCATAATTATTCTAATTGGACACAAAAACTGCTAAAAACTATGAAAAAACTGGTCCCAAGAGTGTTCTTTAACTGGAGGGAGACTGGTATTGGTTAGACGATGCTTGGAAAAGCCAAACCTACGGCAAAAACATAAGTTAAAAAAAAAAAAAATACAGTATAATATTACTCTATACAAAATCTTTATCACAGGACATACCTGTTTTATCATATGCTGTATGACATGTCCTTGTTATTTCTGCCCCCAACTCTAACTGTTTTTCTTTTAAATCCGGCGGGGCATATTTTGATCCCAGAGCCAGCATCCCACCAGAGAAACAGCCAAGATGATCCATCTTCTTCTCTACTCTGCTAGAACGCAAGTCCCCGATGTACGTAAGACCACCTGGTGTTTTCTGTACCAATCGTCTTTGAATTGCCTTTGGAAGAATAAAAACAACAAGGTAAAAAAAAAAATCTTGCATACAGACTGACAAATGGGTGAATACACAATCTCCTTGGTGGATCAAATAACAAACAATGTGAAAGAAACAATGTGAACACTGTAAAAGTAAAGCGATTTGCCAAAACCGGCCTATGGCCCTGGTTGAGTGCTAATACTTACGTCAACAGCATCGTAGTACATTTTCTTGGCAACTTCATCCTTCTGTCCGGACATGATGTAGGATTTTAACAAATACTCATAAAAGCTATCACCCAAAGCACCAATGGAAACATGATCTAAAAAAAAAAAAAAGACCAGACATGGTCAAATAATTCATTCGAAGGAAAAACTTTATGATAGTAAAATTAAAATGGATAGTAGTAATAGGGATACACTAAGTATATAATTAATATATGATGATAATGATGACAATGATGATGATAAGAGGATTTTAATGAGGCCAAAAAAGTCAGTATTGCTGGAGCCTGGTTGACCAAAAATAGTGAAAAAAATTGTATTTCCCCCTTATACCAACCGACCCTAAAAATAAAAAATAGCAGTTTTGTTTTTTTTTAATATTTAAAAAAAAGAATTTTTTAATCTGAAAACCTAAATAAAAGGTTTTATATTTTGAATTTAATCTAAATAAGTGTCTCTGTCAACTTTGTTCTAAAATGGAAATATAAATGAGTTATATTGGGTCAAGTAGTCTGATAACTAGCTAGGCCAGCTGAACCTAAAATGGCCTACTGATCCTCCAAATATTGAGCAAAAAAGGCAATACAACATTATTTTTTTTGCCTAATATAGTGGATATTTGTAAGTGCCAGTAACCGTCAATCCTGATTCTCACAATGATATGACAAGTAGATTGTTATTCACTCCTAAAAGTGTCACTTTGTTTGTGCTACTCTGGTAAACCGGGTACCAAGCAGCTCTCATCTGTTGTTAACCAAAGGGTCTGTCTGGACCAGTAAAACGAGATACCTCAATCTCAAGTGAAATACTGGGTTGTTCAGTGCACATAACTAATGATAATGGTGAACAACATAATGTAAAGATGATGTCGGATAGAGCTGATAATAATTTTGGGGGTGAAAGTTTGAAGACGACTATGAAAAATTATGATAAGATGAAAATGTACAATAGAACTACATTAAGATAATGATGTGGATGGTCAGGCTCAGTGAAGCACTGATATAAGGATTCACTACCACGCTAATGAGAACATTTCAAGGGCAGTGAGATACCACATATAGTATCTCATCTGGCTTTATCTTAATGTAAAGAAATAAATTACCCTGTGCTAAATATACTTTCACTACTTGACATTTTTAAGCCATCGTTTAGGCAAAATTCAGCTCATAAATTTATATTTCCAGATTATAAAGACATGCTGTCAAAGATGACTGATTTATTGATGGATTGATCAATAAAGACATTGATTGATTGATTGAGGATTTGAGTGATTAACTAAATGACAGCCTGGGTGAATGATTGATTGGCTGAGAATTTAAACTTACTTCGGCTCTTATCTTCCCATTTGTGGGTTGATGTAGCTTAGGTACAATCTATTGGGTTTATTGATTATCATTGATTAATTCATTGACTGATTGACTGATTGATTGATTGATTGATTGATTGTTTGGTTGACTGACTGACTGACTGATCGATTGATTGACTGACTGATTACCTGAGAATTTAACCTTACTATGACCCCCATCTTCCTTTGTTTTTGGGTTGATGTAGTTTGGGTACAATCTATTAGGTTTATTCATATTGCCATTGATTGATTGATTGATTGATTGAGTATTAAACTTACTTTGTCCCCATCTTCCTGTTTTTGGATTGATGTAGTTCGGGTAGAGTCCGTCCGGTTTATTCATATTATTTAACACTTCTCTAACCTTTTGTACCTACACATCAAATAAATATTGATTAATATTAACAACAATGGATGCATGAACAATGGGCAATTTAGATTACTAGAGAGAATACATCAAACAAACAACATTTAACAATACAATCTATTCTTGATTTGATATCCTTGTGAAAGTGAAAAAGTGAATATATACCCTAAATAGTTGGTTGATATGCTATAACATACAAACCAAACTATCAAAGCATGTTCACTGTGAATTCCTAGGCCTACTGTACAGAACTACAGTACTAAAACACTGAATGGTTTAGCAAATGCCAAGGGAAGACATTTTTAATTGGAGTGTCATGATGATGGTGTTGATGGTGGTGTGGCCTACATTATAATCGTGGGTGTGCTTCTGGTGTTATCCTACTTTAAAGACCAACTCGCACACCATTCAGGGGCTGTCTCTTATACACATCTAGAAGTGTATAAGAGACAGTCAAATTTGGAAGGTAAAATAAATTTAAAAAAAAACAGAAATAGAAAAAGAAAAAACTGATCGCCCAAAACACCTCAGTGGTTATTTTCGGGCGTCTAGAACACAAAAATTTTGCGGGGGAATTCCCCCGGACCCCCTAGGGTGGTATCATCTTGATCGATCCAATTTTTGGCACCCCCTTTTGGACATCTCTGGATCCGCCCCTGGCATTGTACAATGTATACCAGTGTGATTTATCGTTGCTGCTCGTTCCCTCATAGTGCATGTGTTCAATAGTTTTCCGACAACCAAAAACTGTTCCCAACAGAGTTTTACAATGAACCACTGCATCTGATATTTACTCACACAGACCCGACACTATGATAAATCTGGTTGGGTCATGACGTACAATGCTGTCAAAGTTGGCCTAACACTAAGCGGGGAGTTGTTAGCTATAATGTTAATTTTACTCTACCTTCTGTAAATATTTAGGATCGCCGGTTATTTCCGTAAGGTAAGCAAACTCAAGATGCATGGAGCCATACTCAGCGAGAATGGAGCTGCCTCCGGATGCCCATCCCCAATTCCGTCCATTACCCCTACAAGAGAAAAGAAAAGCAAAAATTATTGAATAAAGCATTGATTTTTTAACCAAAAAAAAGATAAAAAAATTCAATATTAAAATTTACTTCAAGTTTATGCATAATCAGGAAAAAAAAAATCCATATTATCACTTCAGATATATACCTGTACACAGTTTATGATGAAATATGAAAAAAAAAAAAACTCAAATTACATAATTTCTCTAAATTTAAAGTAAATAATTATCAAGGAAATACAATCTAAATAGTTTTCCATGATAATTCAGATGTTTTATTACCAAAAATCCTTAATTGCTTACCAGCGAATTTAAGCTTCGTTCAGACATTCATTTAACCAATTTCCAATTGAATGGTAAATTAAATACTATGTCCAGACTATAAAATTTTCTTTGACAAAAAAAACAAAACAAACAAAACTGGTGTATGCCCATATATAGTCATGATATGCCTATATATAGTCATGATGTGATGTCATCTTGACCATATCTAAAGTATGTCACATGCTTTTGTCAAATAAAATTTAATAGTCAATTTTATTTCATCACGGAGCATATCGTTTTAACAATGTCGCTGCCAGCGACAAGTATACTCATCATACAGGATGTTGCTGAGGGTGCTAGGGATGAATATATTAGCCAAAACCGGGGTAACATTCCAGCGTTTATTACCTCACATACACTGTAGAACTACAGACTTAACGGCCGATAGTTCGGTGACGATACACCTAGACGATAACATACAAATAATGTATGTACGTTTGTTGTGTTATGGTGCCGGCAGTATAAAAGATTGCATCAGTAGGGTGCGCCCTCTAAACATATACTGACCCATGCAAAAAGCAGATGAGAAAACTCGCATTTGGCAGAGACAATAGAAAGTACAGTACTGTCCCATTGCCAGCGACGAGTTCACTCGTCTCCTAATATTTTCCAACCAATTTATTATACAGTACACATCATTTTGATATGTGACTTGCAGTGGCGGATCCAGGAATTTGAAATAGAGGAGGTCAAGAGGGGGACTTTCACAGATCGTGGGTATATACTACCTCAGGTAGAATTTTTTCTTTTTTTCTCCATTGTTGTTTTTTAATTTTGAAAAATTTAGAGG